>NC_037671.1:100210376-100427876 GCF_003255815.1 Theropithecus gelada | reverse complement strand
GAGAAGGAGGCGCATTTTTAAAATGCACAGAAGTATTACATAATAATATATTCTAAGCTGCAAGCAGTAGTCAAGTAAATCTTAGAATGCAAATTCATAGGCTATTATGCTAGAAAGAATCTTGGAGCTCTCCCAGAACAGCCTAAATTGCAATCGATAGATGAAGAAATTGAGGTCCAGTGAAGTAAAGATATTTGCCTGGGAGGGGAGTATTATATTCCTGGTTAGCAATGGCAGGTAGACCAGCATTTCAGACTTTTGGAGCCAAGGTTTTGAATGACACTCTGCATTAAAGGCAATTTGCTAGCCAATGCCTTCAAAAGATTTGCAGTTAGAAAACAAGGGAATGTCTGTATACATGAATAATTACAAAAATAATTGGCTGCCAATCATTTTTTCAAACGTCTTTCAATTATAAAGATACCCATCTCTGCTAGTAATGACGCCTTTGAAGAAGAGAGATGCACACACGCACACACACACATAAACTTTTAAAAAGCACTGTCATCTTTACCCTTTCTCTTAGGAATAGTAGCCCTAACAATTCAATTTGTAGCTTTACTCTACTCAGAGCAAACCCCTGAAAATACAGTGTACTTCCTGACTTAAAAAGCCATGTGCCCCCATTTCATTTCATTAGTCTCCTAAGGACACATGCATTCATTTCTCCACCCTCTCATTCAAAAAATAATTGTTGTGCATCTACTGTGTTCTAGGTATCATTCTAGGTTAAAGGAGTAAATACAGTGACAATAGAACAGAAAAGTCCTTCTCATTATTGAACTTCAATTCTGGTGGATACAACAGAGTGCACAAAATAATCACATACCTTTCATGAGGCTGCACATTTACAGTTTAAATTATCTCCTGCAAAGGGAATGGGAGATTTGTCTAAATAATTTTCTGGCCGGGCGCGGTGGCTCAAGCCTGTAATCCCAGCACTTTGGGAGGCCGAGACGGGCGGATCACGAGGTCAGGAGATCGAGGCCATCCTGGCTAACACGGTGAAACCCCGTCTCTACTAAAAAATACAAAAAACTAGCTGGGCGTGGTGGCGGCGCCTGTAGTCCCAGCTACTCGGGAGGCTGAGGCAGGAGAATGGCGTGAACCCGGGAGGCGGAGCTTGCAGTGAGCTGAGATCCGGCCACTGCACTCCAGCCTGGGCAGCAGAGCGAGACTCCGTCTCAAAAAAAAATAAAAATAAAAATAATTTTCTAATGTCCTTTCCAGTTGTATTATTTTATACCAGTCAGAGTAATAGCAGATATTAAAAGTGTAATAATAAATGAAAATGTAAACATCCACTGTGTTACAAACTCTCATTCAAAGAGCAAAAGCACAATATCCAGATATGTTTCTTTCTCCCTTTTCCTCTTGAGCAGTCTCATTTATATTTTTTACAGACATTCACTATTCCTACCCTTCACTCAGAATGCTAAACTATTCCAGGAAAAAGTTTTAAAAATCTCATCTAGTTATCTAGAAACCAGTCAGTCCCAGCCAATTCAAGGTGATCTCAGTTCATTTCTCTCCTCTCCTTCCCTCCCTCCTGTTCTTCTTGCCAGCACTTGCATGATACCTAGGCCTTCATAAATGAATCACTTGCTGTGATGAAGACAGAAGTCATTTTCCCCTTAATCCCCTTCCTGAAGTCCAGCAGACTGAGAATGTACCAACTTTGTTTTCTGAAGCTAATCAACATAGGTCCAAACTCTATATGTAATTCAGGATAGGTAAATGGGAAAATAAAATACTATAACCCCAAATATTCCATTTTCATTTTGGTTTAAGTGCTCTGGTGTATACAAGATTTAACATAGAAGAAACTAAAATAAAACCTTGTGATACAATCAGCAAATCACTTGCTTTGCATTTATTAGCTGCTTTTCTATAATACAATTTACTATCATTTTCTATGTTCTCTAATTCCACTTTCCTAAACTTGATTTCCTAATGAGTATTAATATAAAATCACTGTGAAGTGACATATTATTCATAGGAAACATAGTTGCCAGCTAAACAATGTATCAAAATTCAAGTTTGATTTTTAAAAATTTCATGTTTTTATTTATTGCTCCTGAGAAATGCTTGTGTGCCTCTGAAACCCTAGGAAAATGTAGGGGCCTGTGCTTTTCTTAATTAACAAATATTTATGTGGTAAATAGAATGCCTTTGGCCAAGAACTCACATGTCGACTTGCATCCTGATGAAAATTTAAATAGCTGATTAAACTCCTCAAACACAGGATTTATAATGAATGCCACTATCATTTTGCAAAGTAATTTAATGCATATTTAGTGCAATTATTATCTGCTCTCTTTTCATAAGGAGACCCAGCTGTGATTTTTGCAAGTTCAAGAAAGAGAGCAATTGGTATAAGGGCAGCAGTTTGTTGAGATCTGTGTGAAGAAGGTCTTCTGAGCCTCACTTCACTAGAGATATATAATCGTAGCTTTGGAAAAACTTCATGGTGTTGCTACTATATATTTTGTGCATGGTGAGTAAAGTAGATAAACAAATGTAATAGCCAACACTCAAGAACTGAAAAAAAATATTTAGAAGTTACTGTCGATAATTAGATAAATACATATAAATGAGCACACTCATATGGTATATTACTTATTATGTAATGGAAGGCCAAGTAAGCTAAATACATAGGGAAATAACAGAGTATTGCCTTATAAGGTGCGCACGCACACACACACACACACACACAGAGAGAGAGAGAAAGAACAAATACAGACTGAAGTCAATCTTTCTGCACGATGTGAATAAACCATAAACACTTAAAATCGATCTTAATTAAGCCAATAAAAATTCTTCCAATTTCCAAAGATCTCAATTTCCTCAGAAATTGTTCCTGGACTCTCCCAAGTTGAGAACTGTTTTTTAAAATTATTATTATGAACTCTCAATTCATATTCTTCTAAAGTAGTGGAATGTTCTTTGGAGAGAGCCTTTCGAATCAATTTTTGTGGGGGAACTATAGAAAACATGGTGCTTCATAGATAGGGAAAAGGAAGACAGTGAGAAACCAAGGAAATGATGAGAAATGTATCTTCAGATGAGAATTAAAATGAACCCAGCCAATGTACTCTTAAAATTTATTTCCAAGTTAAGTTTGTAGCATGTACCACTAGCATATTCTCATTTTATATCCTTTTATGAGGGGAAAATAGGCTTATTCAGTGTATCATATTTTGCATATTTTCTTTCTGCTGCTTTTAATAAAAATGTTATTAAATATTTCCAGTGCATTTTGGCTTAATTTACTAACAGTGCTCATCAGTATGTGCATGTCTAAAGCAGCCTTCTTCCCATAGGCTCCTGAAATCTTATCAGCACAATTTCCCCTCCCAAAAAGCATAATTAAAAAAACCTTGGTCTCTGAACCCTATTTAAATTGACATGTTTAGACTATTAACTAAAAATATGTCAATTCTTGCCTCTATTTAAATGAAATTCAGGATTATCTATAGACATTGAAAATAATTGGAAAAAATAGTCTAAAAATAGTATTCTTTAACAGATAAGACACATGAGTATTTTCTATAAAGGGAATGTAATAAACGTGCCATGTGCTATCTTTAGCATTCAAGGGCATTAATCACACCCCCTTCCCTTCAACCTGGTGCCCTCTGGAGGGAAGACACAGCTGAGAGGGAAGAGAGTCTCCCACCTTTTTTAAAATGGGGAAATAGACAGAAAAAAGCACTGACAGATTTTTATTTTATTTTATTTTATTTTATTTTATTTTTTTTTTGAGACGGAGTCTTGCTCTGTCACCCAGGCTGGATTGCAGTGGCCGGATCTCGGCTCACTGCAAGCTCCGCCTCCCGGGTTCATGCCATTCTCCTGCCTCAGCCCCCCGAGTAGCTGGGACTACAGGCGCCCGCCACCTCGCCCGGCTAGTTTTTTGTAATTTTTAGTAGAGACGGGGTTTCACCGTGTTAGCCAGGATGGTCTCGATCTCCTGACCTCGTGATCCGCCCGTCTCGGCCTCCCAAAGTGCTGGGATTACAGGCTTGAGCCACCGCGCCCGGCCAGATTTTTATTTTTTAAGGCGGGTTACATTAGTATAAAAAAATGCACCAGGGCCTTTGGAGTCTCCACAAGAGTTAAACAAGAGTTGATTGCAACCCTCTTGACCTAGTGCTTAAAACCAAAAGGTAATCAGGGGGAGCCAAGAAAAAGACTTTAGTCCCAAGCATCAGTTATCATGATTTCTAACTAAATTTTCTGGGGTACCCAATTTCATATAAATATAGACTTTGCAGTCTGTATTTTATAACCACTGTTGACTTCTTCAGTGGATGTTTATTTAGTTGCTTTATGCATTTCGGCAGGAGCTGAAAAAGAAGGAAAGCAGTCTTTCCGAAATCCTCAGAAGAATCCAAGCTCTAATAAAAAAGAGAGGTGACGCAGTGGGGGAAATAGAGGAGGGACAGATTTCTGTGTCTTTCCTCCCAGAAACATCAGCTAATCAGATGGAATTTAGATAGTGTTGATCAAATTACACTAGCTCCAGCTTTAGAGATCTCTTTTCCTCAGCACTGAAAGGAAACGAGAGAGGGTAAATCCTCTTAAAAGCACTGAGGGTAAGAAATGGATGTAGTTCTGTTTGTTTGTTTGTTTGTTTGTTTTCAAATTCATTTGAATTGTGTTTTCACAGAAAAATTCAATATCCATTCTTAAAATGTATGTGTCATGGAAGTGTGAGATACATTCATGTTCAAAACCAAAATAACATTACTTGGGAGTCAGTATTTGTGATCTATTTTACAAGCTTCATTGTTTCATTTCACCAGCCGACTCCAGCACACAGTTTAATAAATATCGCTCAAAGCTCTATCGTACAATTAACCTCTCTAGCTATGACTGTAGGGGACGCATTAAAAAAATTGCGACCTGTGAGATGACTGCCTACCCTAAAAAAACTTACAGATTAGTTGAGGTGTTTAAACTTAGAGTTAGTCTGCTGATTGTAAGGATTGTCCCCTGCTCTGGGTGGACAGGAAGTAGAGCTTAGTCAAAGGGATTTTGTATGAAGAGTGCAATTCAGTGGCAGGCTGGATCAGTTCAATTGACTTTTCTAGTTCTGAATACATGTTAATAAAAAGGGTTTTTATAGTCAGTGAAAAATAGAGTGGCAGATTGTTCCGTGCTCTCTTGAACTATGGACTTAGCCAGTGAACTCTCTATGGTCTATCCTACATAGAGTGAGTTCTATAACCTACATTGTTTCTCTGCTGTTATCCTGTTCCTGTCTTTTCTTTTTCTGGCGAGCAATTTTTTGATTTAATAAGGTTATTAAAAGGTGGACAAGTAATACTGCTAAAGCTGCTGTTCAGACACAAGAGAGGATTGATAGTATACCTTAAGATGCAAATTTTAGAGCAGTTTGAGGCACCATCAAGATCATGGTCAAAGAAACATGTAGTGAAGATCAACAACCATGAAGGTATTGGAGGAAGTCTAACATTACTAACGGCCTCGTATAATTATTGTAATTGGGAGTAACCACCCACAAATGTATGGCTAATAGCTAGAAGAAAAAATAGTTGGAAGTGCATCACAACGTCAGGGATTTAAGGAGAAGAAAGGGTGATTACTAACTCTTTGTATCTGGAAGAGTTACAAGTACTAACTTGTATCTGGAAGCAAGACTCAACAGGGCTACACAATAATAATCCTGTACAGAAATGATCTCATTTGAATTACCACTTCCAGGAACACATCCCCAGTGTAACCAGAGCCTGCACACAGTCTTTTCTAGGAGAACAGAGGAAGCTTTCTGATTTGGTTTACCTAACAGTAAAAGGGTTTTGAGCCATGCACCTTCCATACATGTGTATTTACTTCTTCATAACACACTATTAACGTATTCGGAATTTTAAGTATTTGTTACATTACAGAGCACATTTAAAAGCATTACATAAGGACTAAATTCACCATAATTTTAAATATTCTTTTTAAATTAATAGGACAAACTCTTTTGACTGCTTCCAAAATATTGTTTATAGTAAATGTGGTAGATAATGTCTTATTTTGTGAGATTTTGGCTTAAATTTTGTGATTCAGATATTTGAAGGTCTGGTTTTAAGTCCAGTTTATTTCAATATTTGATGTTACTTGCTGTCATAGCTGAAAGGCTAGTTTGGCCGGGCGTGGTGGTTCATGCCTGTAATCCCAGCACTTTGGGAGGCCAAGGCGGGTGGATCATGAGGTCAGGAGTTCCAGACCAGCCTGGCCAACATAGTGAAATCCCGTCTGTACTAAAACTACAAAAATTAGCCAGGCGTGGTGGTGGGCACCTGTAATCCCAATTACTTGGGAGGCTGAGGCAGGCAAATCGCTTGAAACCAGAAGGCAGAGGTTGCAGTGAGCCGAGATCGCACCACTGCACTCCAGCCTGGGCGACAAGAGCGAAACTCCATCTCAAAACAAACAACAACAATAACCAAAAAAGAAAGGCTAGCTCAAAAACATACATAGTTTCAAACAGAAGTATATACTAGCTACGTTTACTAAATTATGAAACTCATTTTTCAATCTCATCTACCAATTACACAAAAATTTCTGCTGAAATTCAGATAGTGAATTTTCATCTTCTCTGCTATTCATCAGTTGCCCTTTACAAACAAATTGGAATGTGATAATTTTCTGATTTTTTTTTAACTAATGGGTTCAAACTCACTGAACAAAATCATTTGGAAGATTTTTAAACAGGTGAGAAAAATTTAGTTTTTCAGTTTTGTAAGTACATACAGTTTTGTAGGTACAAGAGATTTTATATGTGACAAATTATTTTCAGCAATAAATTACAAAGCAATAAACTTTCAGCAATAAAATTACAAAGCAATGGAAACTTCTAAATATCCATTTCTGAAATGCTCTCTGAATAGAGAGATTTTTTTAAAAGTGCCTTTTACTTTCTCACTTATTTTTTAAATGTCACCCTTTTCTTTGAGAGAGATACTTAATATGTGTGTGTATATATATATATATTTATATACTTATAAATTTATATAATTTATTTATATGTATGTATATTTCAGATAGCATAGTGCTGGAAGTTATTTCCTTCACAAAAATTTAGCAAACTTAAAATATGTATCTTTTTATAAAATAGAAATATTTAACTTTCAAATTTTAACAACTGTTTTTAATATTTTGTCAAAAGATAAATGGGAAACCTCTGTGTGAAATTTCAATGTTACTTCACTTCTCATTACAAAGTATTTAAAAAAGAAAAATTTCTTGGTCTTCCATTTATAAAAATAATTACCTTGGTGGCAATCAATGGCATGTAAACCATACCTTTGTTACAGGACACTAAAATCAAATGAGTAAGACCAGCACTGTCAACACCTCCACTTTGAGAAACTTCCATTTTTCCTTCAGGATGTCTCAAGGGCCTGGCTTGCTGTCTAAGATGCCAATGAGTGCAGGAACCAGTGTTAATCCATATATTGATTAAGAGAAAAGCTTAATATTGTATATAAAAAGTAATATAAAAAGAAGCTCTAGTTATTTTTTCTTTGCTCTGGTCAATGCCCTTGCACACCCCAGGGAACATAGCACTATGAAGACTACTGCAGAGCGTGTGGTAGCTCTTATCTGGGTTTTCACACATAACTATTTTCATTTATTCATTTATTTATTTATAAATAATTTAATATTTATATTATGGCAACATATTAATAATTAATTTTTATTAATTAGTAATTAATTTTAATTAATAATTAATATAATATATTAATATAAATAATTTAATAATAAAATATAAATAAATAATTTATTTATATTTTAGAAACAGGGTCTCATTCTTGCCCAAGCTGGAGTGCAGTGGTGCAATCACAGCTTACTGCAGACTTGAACTCCTGGGCTCAAACACCTCTCTCTTCAGCCCCCTGAGTAGCTGGGACTCTAGGTATACCACCATGCCCACCTAAGTTTTTATTTTTTATAGAGATAAGGTCTTGCTATGTTGCCCAGGCTGGTCTCAATTCCTGGGCTCAAGTGATCCTCCCACTTCAGCCTTCCAAAGCACTGGGATTACAAGTGTGAGCCACCACAACCAGCCTACATAACAATTTAGAAGACATGAACAGAAGAACTTCAGAAGAGTAAGTGAAAATTTGGGATTTGAACTATAATTCAAATTTGAATTATACAGGTGCTATAAACTCTAGAACCCACGCCTTTAACTGTCACACACACACAGCCTTTGCAGTGGGAGGTGGAAATGACTAGCCTGCTCCACTCACCAAGATGCATTTATGACAAGAGACAAAGACAGAATACACCTTGTGAGAAACTAGAAGTCAAAGAGAAAAATGGACAGCTTTTTTTTCTGCCCATGGGCCGTAGAAACCTTACCATTTGTATAAAAACCAAGGGGTGCTCCCAACTTTGACAAGAATAATATGTTCTTTTTTCCTGGGTAAAAGGACTAAAAGTGGGTTTGTCGGAGGGACCCAAATCATTCTCACTGGCACTCCCAAATTGAAAGAATAAAGCAGGAAAACCTTCCCTAAGGTCTGAGTTCCCCCACTACCTCTCAGCAGTTAAGATAACTCATTCAACACTTTTTAGCCTTTGTGTCCCACGTAAAACAGACTGGAATACCTGTGCCAGGCTTAAATGAATGTGTTTCATAAAATGTAAAATATTATAAATGTGAGGATGGATCAGGTAGATCCTTGTTGCCCTCAGTAGTTCAAGAAACTGACAAATATCCAGTGCTCAGGGCTACCTGGTGAGTGAAAGGAGGAAGAGAATACATTCAAATTATGACAATTTCAAAGAAATTGGCTTTCAATTCACAGCTTGGGTGGATGCAGCTCTTCCACCCACAGCCAGCTGTGCACAGAGAAAACCTAGTCCCTGTATTGGGTAGCACCTGGTCTGCCTAGAAAGTTTGAGGAACAGTTCTATTTCTGGCCATCTCAAAGTACCCAAGCACTCCTCCACAACACGCAATTGAATCAGTACTCTCCTTGGACTGCCAGTCTTCTGTTTATCCCTACTATGTATTATAAAGCCTTTATAGACAGAATTCTCATTAACACCCCTTTTTGTCTTCCCAAAAGAGTTAACCAAAACATGACTCCCCTTCCTTAAGCTGTGGAAACTGCATTCAGGGAGAAAAACAAAAAGATACCCTTGTCTAAAAATGCTGTGTTTTTTGTTCTACAAACCATGGAACTTCACTCTTACAGAATTGCTTATGAAAGCTTCTTTCAGTACAGTATTAGGGTGTAAGTGATAAATGAAATGAACAGCATAATTCATAACAAGATAGTTCATAGATCTTTTGCCTTTGCTAGAAGTCAGAACTCTGTCATACTTCCCTTCAATAAAAGTTCTCAAATAACCATTCTTATTATAAGCTTGATAGTCTGTATGTTATATATTTGAAAGTCATATATTATGTAATAGATCTGAAAATAAACTTCAGATACATTTGTGAATCAATTTTCTTACTTCTAAGGCTACTACTTCATTTTTTCCTTCTCTTTACCATCATACTTCTATAATGAGAAGTAGGTCTCCTTTTATCAGCATCTTGTAGCCTGGCTTCCTCTCTCATCACTAGACTGAAGCTTCTTCCTTGGAGATCATAAGCTGAGACATCATCCATCTTAACGTCATAAAACATTTGACGTTAACATTCTGTCCTAGAAATTGTCTCCTCTGCTGATTCTAGGCATAATGTCTTACTGCTTTCTGAGTGCATTATACAGTTTCGTATCTCTCGTCCCTGGTTTTGTATCCGGTAATGACTTATCTGAAGGCAAATGGGATACCACTAAATCCCACACACAAATGTGACACAAATGAGAAGGCCTCTCCACCTCTGAGAAACCTTCCTGAATACCCAGTGATATTAAATCTATCCTTTGACACCTCCTCACTACACACACAGTGTGGAGTCAGCCTCTTCTGCTGGAGCATTTTAGGTGATTGTATCTCATGTTATTTGCCTACATGTATATTTATCAAAAGAGGTTTTAAGTCTACTGAATTATAATGCATAGAAGATGCTCAATATGTATTCAATGAAAGAATGAAAGATTTAAAGAATGACTGGAAATCTTGTACAGAATTGGTATAGGAGAATGGGGAGGAGAGATCACTTTTTTAAAAAATCTTATAAAATTTTAAACTAAAGGGCAGGGAATATTATAACAAACACCAGTGTATAACACTATCCAGAAATAACAAAAAATAACAAACGTTGACATTTTATTTGCCACAATTTTTGTTTGTTGTTTTCTGAGACAGAGCCTTGTCTGTCACCCAGGCTGGAGCCCAGTGGCACGATCTCGACTCACTGTGACCTCTGCCCCCCGGGTTCAAGCTATTCTCCTGTCTCAGTCATCTCAGTAGCTGGGATTACAGGCGTGATGACACCCGGCTAATTTTTGTGTGCTTTTAGTAGAGACAGTGTTTCTCGATGTTAGCCAGGCTGGTCTAGAACTCCTGAGCTCAATAAATCTGCCTGCCTTGGCCTGCCAAAGTGCTGGGTTTACACACCTGAGCCTCTGCACCTGGCACCACAAAATATGTTTAATTTTAATTTAACAAAACATTTCTGAAACAGTTGAAGATCCCTTAGTATTCAATCTATAGTTGCATTTTCTTCCCTTTCATGGTAGAATTGTTCTATATCTTATCCTTCTGAATTTCTTATTTTAAATACTTTTTACATATTCCATAATGCAAAAACGCCAGTATTATTTTGTGCATTTTAAACATTTCAATACGTTATATCACTATGTACCTTGTTTTTACCACTCAATATAATGCTTTTGAAATCAGTCCATGTGGTATGTAATGATCTAGTCCATTCACCTTAACTGCTATGCATGTCATTTTGTAAATATACCACAATTTGTTTAATCATTTTCTTCTTGATAGATAGTAAAACTTTCCCCAGCTTTTTGCTCTTGCTAATAGTACTGCATTGAGTATACTTGTATCTGTGTCCTTTGCGCATATGCAAGTGTTTCTCTAGAGTATATGCATAGAAGCAGAATTGTTGGTTTATGAGTATTTGCATTTTCAACTTTAATAGATATTGCCAAGTTGATACCAGAAATTGTGATTTAGAGTAGAGACATCTTAATAAAATGTGAATGTAATAGACAAAACAAGAACTTATTTCTGTCATCACTGATAGTCAGAGCTAACTAAATTACCAGGCAGTTGAGAAATACATAAATATTAGGAATTGGCAATTCACTTATTGCTTACCAATAATCAAGTAAACCTAATTTAAAACGATACTGGTGTTAAGCTCCTGTGAATTTTTTTCTAGTATACAAAGTTGACTCCTCATCAGCAGATATTAGTCTTGAGGAAAATCTCAAGTAAGCTAAAGTTTCTTTTTTTTCATTGTATTGACTACTATTTTATTGATATCTCCATTCTTCTTTTGTCTTCTTCCCTCTCCTTCTTCCAAATCCCCAGGGATATGCAAGATTTCCGGGACATATGTAGCACCAGGGGTTTCCAGAGTTCTTTACAGTCACTGCTCCAGGTGTATCACTGAAATTCCACTGTCCCAGCACACATGGCCCATTGTGATCTGGCAGCTTTGCTGCTCATTTGTCATAGGAGAGCATGGAAATATTTGTTGAATCACTGAGGCCCTGTGACAAGGGCCCAGATGATTCCGAATCACTATGCAGGCTTCTTAGGTATTATTCCCTCTGTGCTCCACTGTAGGGGAGTGAAGATTTACTAATCTTGGGAATTTCATATTTTTTTCTCTTCCCTACTTTCTTGGAATCCAATCCTCTAATTCCCTCATACTCATTATCTATCTCTCCCTCCACCCTTTTCCTTTATCTTCAAAAACCTTCCACTCCTTTCCTTTCCATTACAAAAACACTTAAGGAAATATCCATGGTTTATGAGAGCAAATAATTTTTGTCTTATCCTCTGTGGTATTCTATCAGTTTGAAACAAAGTCCAAGATATTTCAGGGACAACTGCCACTTTTCGTTGATTAACAAAAATGGCAATTAGGGACACCAATTAGCCAGAGTGTCAGTTTAATTAGATGAAATAATTATTTTCTGCAGGGCTTGGAAAAAACATGAATAACCACTTCTTAAACTACTGAACAGTTTGAGGAGGACCAATTTGGAATTACCGGTTCCTATTTCTTCCCATTTTTTTTTTCAAATGTATTGGGCACAGAGTGAGCACCAGTACCGGAAAGTTAGTGGAAAACACCAGTTAGCAATGCCCCACCAACTGTAGAGAAATGAAAATCATCAGAGGAGGTTCAAAGGTTTTGATAGTTTTTTGAAGAACTGTTCCTAAATTACTAAACTGCTCAATGATCTAATCCTCTTTTATAAATATACAACTGGGAAAGGCCAAGAAAATCAAAAGACAACTGGATTCCAAGCCCAATTGACTGCCAGGCTTTCATGTTTTCCTAGAACTCAGTGTAGACACGGTGAGCAAACCTTCAGGGCTTGATACATGGTCCAGTGTGAGCCTTGTCTTGCCTCTGCTGACCATACTACACAATTTCTTATTCACCCAAGTGCTGGCTTTGTGGCTGTAGAGACTGAACTATATCAAAGGAAAATAAATAAAGGTCATCTGTGAGCTCATCTGACTGAAAGGGAAAGCCTGTATCCTACTCACAAGTTTGGGTCTCTGGGTTAAAAATAGTAGCACTGACAAAGAAAATGCAAATGGATGACCATAATCTACTCATTAACCTGAATACTGGAATCAAATATTATATGGCAAGTGAGAATGGTGGGTGGCCATACAAGATTCCCTGTTTTATCACACAATAAGTCTCAGCAACAAAGATTCAAATGTCCTTTCCTGTTGCTTTATTTATAGGTCATTAAACTATTCCCCTGAAGGAGTTCAGCAGGATTTGGGGTAAAATACATCCCTGAAGGAATTATGACACAGAGTTAGCCTCAGTTCTCTTGCCAAGGAAGAGCTTTGGGTAACACACACACAGGACACAAGTCAATATCTCCTTTACAGGTGAGGGAATCCAGGGGAAAATCCAATGGATTGGTACATAACTAAAGGAAGAGTCACGGGTTTTATTCTCTGAGCTACTTCTCAGCATATAGTCTCTAATCAAGAGTGAAGAGCTGTTTGCAGCAAAATTACTACAACTAGCTGGAGAGAAGAAATCAAGGACTAGCTCTTTATTATTTGCAAGGCAATCTCTCAAATAGAGAGCCATAGCTGAATTCTGTTAAATATAATGAAGAAATGTATGTGTGAATAAAGGAGACGAAGAATCAAGTAGGTAATGCTTTTTAGTACACTATAAAGTTAAATCTTAATTGCTTTGGAGATAGAAAAAGGAGTCAAGACAACACTGAAATTGGTGTTCAGTATCCCACTTAATAATTGACTACTACAAAGGAAAAGTTAGGAGAGTCACTACTGCTTTTCATTCTACCAGGCTGGCATAAGCAACACTGTGAGGCCAGAGTCAAGGTGAGAAGACCTCAAAGAAAGAAAACCCGGAGAACTGGAAAACTCCTGGAAAATTGATAATAGCTGACCAAGGTAAGTCAGCCTCCTATCCATTGGTAGAAAATCATACGACTATTTCATAGGGAAGAAGATGAGTTAGACTGGGATATAAGAAAATAACCTATGCTCACTGGAGAATACGGAGGAAAAATTTCCCCTCATACTCAAATGTCTAGAAAGAGCATGAAATGGTACCTAAGTAGAGGTTGGAAACCAGTGATCATAATAGATTGGGGAGTAAGGAAGGAAAATCAAGCACTGAGGCACAGGGGGTGATAAGAATGTGTTTGTACATGAACATAGGTCTTAACAACTGTGCAAAACTGTTTAAACTGAAGGAATTACAGAGATGACCTGGAGACCAATAATAGCATAATAGTTCAATATCTAATTCTATAGAGAGAAAAGATTTTCATCAGAGGAACAAACTTAGAAAAATAAGTGATAGCAAGTATCAGATGAAAAAGATATTGGAAATTTAAAAATAGCAGCATTTTTAAATAATTGATGAGCAAAAGAAAAAAATAAATTGTACTGAAAATTAGAAAATACTTGGAAAAGAATACTAATAAGCTTACAATATAACAAAACTTATGATATACTGATTAAGTGTTACTTAGTGTGTTACCTACAACCTTAACTGCTTAGAGAAAAAAGTTAGAATAAAAATCATGAGTTAAGGGTTATACTTATGAAATTAGAAAATGGCAATAGATTAAATTCAAAGTAGAAATTAGAAAGAATGAAATAAGTATACTACTAAACATTATTAGGTGTAATGTTAAACATTATTAAATAGAAAGCAAAGATAAGATATAATCAATTAATTTAAATTACGGGTCTTTGAAAAATCTAAGAGAGTAGACCTGTGTGACAAGAATTATCAAGAAAAATCATATTTGCAATGATAAAATAATCATAACTACAGATAAAGCAGAAATTTTAAACACGATAAAAGAATATTACTAATGACCTTATACTAACAAGTGTAAAATTTTAAACAAAACGTTTCTAGAAAAATAACTTACTAAAGGTGAATCAAAATGAAAGAGAAAACATGAAAGAAGCTACAGTAATAACAATTACATCAGTCATTAAAAATTTGTAAACTTCAGCTCTGAGAGAAACAGAGACCAGATTTACCCTATTTCTGAAAATGACAACAACAACAAAAAAACAAGACAGAGTTATTGAACAATAACATGCAAGACATTGTCCTGAGCTCTATGATTGGCCTAGTTGACTGCCAAGATAAAGTTTCCAGGTCACACTGCAGGGAGGGAAAACTCAGTCATAGCACAGCAGTCTCCCTGAGTCAGGAAGATAAAGCTTGGAGTCCTTGGATACCAAGGTGTCTAGAGTTTGAAGTGAGGAGTAAGATAGAGGAGAGACCTATACGGAAACTCCAGAGACCTTCAGAGATTCCCCCTTGAATATTTAGTTTATGATCAGTGCATGCATGAAAGTAAGCAAACTATCCGAATCAAGGTAGAAAACCACATAAACAAATTACAAAGAATAGTGCTTTAGACTCATGCAGAGCAGAGAATAATGGACTGTTCCCAGGTGCCAAAGTGGAAAATCTTATAATTCACAGGGCATCAATTAAAGAAAGGTCTTGCCCCAGTAGCAGGGTTAAATTAATCATAGACTAACTACTGCTGCTCTGGTCCTGCCTAACATATCTTAAGAGCATAACCTAAGAGGATTAAGCTATTCCAAAGTAATTTATCTGTTCCCCAGAACAAATCTCAAAGTCTGGCACCCAAACATAAATTATCAAGGATGCAAAGAAGTTGAAAAATACAACCAATAATGAGAAGAAAAATAAAAACTGAAAGAGAAATGACACAGATTATAAAACTAGTAGATAAGGACATTAAAAGTTATATGTAACTGAATTCACACATTCAAGAAGCTAGGGCAAAGGTTGAATATGCATGGATAATGTAAAAAGACCCAAGCCAAATTCCAAAGATAAATCATACAATGTTCAAGATAAAAATACACTTGGTCAGATTAAAGGCAGATTGCATGCTATAAAATGGAAGATTAATTAATTCTAAGACATAGCAATAGAGGCAGGGCACAGTGGCTCATACCTATAATCCCAGTGCTTTGGGAGGCTGAGACAAGAGAAACACTTGAAGTCAGGAGTTTGAGAACAGCCTGGGAAACAGAGTGAGACTCTGTCTTTAAAGTAAAACTTTTAAAAACCAAATACAGAGACATAGCAATGGAAACTATCCAAAATAAAATACACAGAACTCCCACCCTCCCAAATTGACAAGATTTAGGCTGTGGAACAACCTAAAACAGTCCAATGTACCTGTAGTTAGAATGTCCAAGAGGGTGAGGCCAGAAACAGTATTTTAAGAAATAATGGCTGAGGGAGGAGATGGAGCAAGATGGCAGAATAGAAAGATCCACCAATTGTTCCCACTCCCCAACTGCAAGGACACCAAGTTAACAACTATTTACACAGAAAACAAAACACCATCAGAAGAATCAAAATTCCAGCAAGTACTCTTATTACCTGGTTTTAACTTCATATTGCTAAAAGAGGCATTGAAGAGAGAAAAAACAGTCCGGAGTGGTAGATGCCACTCCTCCTCAAATCCCAGTTGGTAACATAGTACAGTGTCTCTGAGCACTGGGGGAAGAAAGAACACAGCACTTGTGAGGCATTGAACTCAGTGCTGTCTTGTTGGAGCAAAAAGGAAAACCAGACCAAACTCAACTGACACCTGCCTGTTGAGGGAACATTTAAATCAGCCCTAGCCAGAGGGGAATCGTGGACCCTAGCACTCTGAACTTGAGAGCCTGCAAGCCTTGCCACCAAGAGCTACAGTGGCTCTGTGTCTCCAAGTAAACTTGAAAGGCAGTCTAGGCTGTAAGGATTGCAATTCTTATGTCCTAGTGCTGAACTAGGCCCAGAGATGATGGACTGGGGAGGCACACAACAGACTAAGACACCAGCTGGGGCAGCCAAAGAAGTGCTAGCATCACCACTCCCCTAACCCCAGGCTGCACAGCTCACAGCTC
This sequence comes from Theropithecus gelada, assembly GCF_003255815.1. Lineage (NCBI taxonomy): Eukaryota > Metazoa > Chordata > Mammalia > Primates > Cercopithecidae > Theropithecus > Theropithecus gelada. The sequence goes on along the minus strand of NC_037671.1, from coordinate 100,411,292 downwards.
CAAAAGAGACCACTTTCTTCCACTTGAAAAGAGGAAGATGAAGAGTGTGGAGGACTTTGTCTTGCATCTATGATAACAGCTTAGCCACAGCAGGATAGCGCACCGGTCACAGTCATGAGGCCCATTATCAGGTCCTGGCTCCCGGATGACATCTGGACATACCCTGGGCCAGAGAGAACTGCTGCCTTGAAGGGAAGGACTCAGTCCTGGCAGCATGTATTACTTGCTACATGAAGAGCCCTTGGGCTCTGAATAACCAGCAGCAATACCCAGGTACTACATCTAGGGCCTTGGGTGAGCCTCTGAGACTTGTTGGCTTCAGGTGAGACTCAGCACATTCTCAGCTATGGTGGCTGCTGGGCAAAACTTCCTCTTGAGAAAAGCAGAGAGAAAAGTAAAAGGAACTTTGTCTTGTACCTCAGGTACCAGCATGGCCACAGGGAGGCGAGGCACCCAGAGGGTTCTTGGAGTTCCCAATTCTAGGATTTGCCTCTTGGATGGTGTGTCTGGACCTGCTGTGGACCACAGGGGAGCCCACCACCCTGAAGGGTGAGTCCCAGGCCAGGCAGCACTCACGACAAGCTGACTTAAGAGATGTTGGGCCTTAAGGGAACATTGGAGGCAGTCTGGTAGTACTCCTCATGGCCTGGAGTGGTAGGGGCTCTTCTGCCTTTAGAAAGGTTAAGGAAGAGTGGGAATGACTGCATCTTGTGGTTTGAGTGCCAGCTGAGCCTCAATACAATAGAACATCAAGCCAACTTCTAAGGGTCTTGACTCTAGTCCCTGACTCCAGGACTACACTTCTAGACCCACAAGGGGTCTGGGGAACCTCAGTGCCCTGAAGGGAAGGACACAGGCCTGACTGGCTTTGCCACTTGCTGATTGTAGATCCTGAGGGTCATGAATCAACATAAGTAGTAGCCAGGGAGTGGTTTACAGCAGGCTTTGGGTGAGACCCAGCACTGTGCTGGCTTCAAGTCTGACTCAGCACAGTCACAGTGGTAGTGGCCGCAGGGGTGTTTGTGTCATCCATCTCCAGGTTTAGGTGGCTCAGAACACAGAGAGAGACCATGTATGTTTGGGGAAAAGTAAGGGAAGAGAACAAAATCTCTCCCTGGTAATTCAGAGAATTCTCTAAAGTCTAGTTCAAGACAATGAGGCAGTGCCTCTATGAGTCTACGAGAACCACGGTGTTCCTGGGCTTGGGGCTTAGCGGACAACACCCAAGTATTTTCATATATCTGGAAAGCTTTTTCAAGAACTACGGGTACAAATAAGTTCAGACAGTGAACATTACAAAAAATACCTAACTCTTCAATACCCAGACACTAAAAAAAAAAAAAAAAAAAAAAAAAATCTAATAGCATCAACATCATACAAGAAAACATGACCTCACCAAATGAACTAAATAGGCACCAGGGACCAATTCTAAAGAGACAGATATATGTGAGATTTCAGGTAGAGAATTCAAAAGAGCTGTGTTGAGGAAACGCAAAAAAATTCACAGAGAAGAAATTCAGAATTCTATCAGATAAATTTAGCAAATAGATTGAAACAATTGAAAATAGTGAAGATGAAATTCTCGAGCTGAAAAATGCAACTGGCATACTGAAGAATGCATCATAGTCCTTTAATAGCAGAACAGATCAAGCAGAAGAAAGAATTAGTGAGCTTGAAGTCAGGCTATTTGAAAATACACAGTCAGAAGACACAAAAGAAACAAGAATTAAAAACAATGAAGCTTGCCTACAGGATCTAGAAAACGGGCTCAAGAGGCAAATCCAAAGTTTTTTTTAACACCCCACTTTCAGCGTTGGACAGATCTTCCAGACAGAAAGTAAACAAGGAAGGATCTGACTTGATCTGCATTATGGACCAAATGGATCTAATAGATATTTACGGTACATTTCATCAAAGGGCTGCAGTGTACACATTCTTTTCCTCCGCACATGGATTATTCTTAAGGATAGATTATAGGTTAGATGTCAAAACAAGTCTTAAAGCATTCAAAAAATTGAAATAATATCAAACATCTTCTCTGGTCACAATTAAATAAAACTAGAAATTAATAACAATAGGAATTTTGGAAACTATACAAAAACATGGAAATTCAGCAATATGCTCCTGAATGACCAGTGGGTCAATGAAGAAACTAAGAAGAAAATTTAAAAATTTCTTGAAACAAATCATAATGGAAACACAACATGCCAAAACCTATGGGATACAGCAAAAGCAGTACTAAGAGGGAAGTTTATAGCTATAAGTGCCTATATCAAAAAAGAGGAAAAACATCAAATAAACAACTTAATGATGTATCTTAAAGAACCAAAAAAGCAAGAGCAAACAAACCCCAAATTAGTAGAAAAGAAGTAACAAAGATCCGAGCATAAATAAACAAAATTAAAATGAAGAAAACAATATAAAAGATTAATTAGACCAAAAGTTGGTTTTTGAATAGTTAACTAAAATTGACAACTTTTAGTTATACTAAAAAACAAAGAGAGAAGAAATAAAAAAATCAGAAATGAAAAGGGAGATATTACAACTGATACTGCAGAAATTCAAAGGATCACTAGTGGCTACTATGAGCAACTACATGCCAATAAATTGGAAAATCTAGAAGAAATGAACAAATTCCTAGTTACATACAACTTACCAAAATTGAACCAGGAAGAAATCCAAAATCTGAACAGACCAATAACAAGTAGTGAGATTAAAGCTATAATAAAGTCTCAGAGTAAAGAAAAGGCTGAGATCTGATGGCTTCACTGCCGAATTCTACCAAACATTTAAAGAAAAACTGATATCAATCCTACTCAAACTACTTTGAAAAACAGAAGAGGGAATACTTCCAAACTCATTCACAAAGCCAGTGTTACCCTGATGCCATAAACAGATAATGACATATCAAAAAAAAAAAAGAAAAGAAAAAAGAAAAGAAAACTATAGTCTAATATCTCTGATGCATATTGATGTAAAAATCCTCAACAAGGTACTAGCAAACTGAATTCAACAATACATTAGAATGATCATTTATTGCGACCAAGTGGGATATATCCCTGGGATGCAAGAATGATTAAACATGTACAGATCAATCAATGTGATACCTTATATCAACAGAATGAAGGATAAAAACCATATGATTATTTCAATTGATGCTGAAAAAAACATTTGATAAAATTCAATACCCCATCATGGTAAAAACCCTAAAAAAAACTGAGGATAGAAGCAACATACTTCAACATAATAAAAGTCATATACAACAGACCCACAGCTAGTACACCAAATGGGGAAAAACTGAAAGTCTTTCCTCTAAGATCTAGAATGTGACAAGAATGCCCACTGTCACCACTCTTATTCAACATGGCACTAGAAGTCTTTGCTAGAGCAATCAGACAAGATGAAGATATAAAGGGAATCCAGGTTGGAAAGGATAATTTGCAAATTATCCTTGCTTGCAGAGTGATATGATCTTATATTTGGAAAAACCTAAAGACTTCATCAGAAAAACCATTAAAACTGATAAATAAATTCAGTAAAGTTGCAGGATACAAAACCAACAAATAAAAATCAGCAGCATTTCTATATGTCAACGGTGAACAATATGAAAAAGAAATTTAAAAGTACCCTCATTCACAATAGCCACAAATAAAATTAAATACCCAGGAATTAACTAAATAATTGAAAAAATCTCTGTATCAAAAATTATAAAACATTGATGAAAGAAATTGAAGAGAACACCAAAAAATGGAAAAGTATCCTATGTTCATGGATTGGAAGAATCAATATTGTTAAAATGTCCATACTGCCCAAAGCAATCTACAGATTCAATTAAATCCCTATCAAAATAACAATGACATTATCTACATGAATAGGAAAAGAAAATCCTAAAGTTTATATGAAACCACAAAAGCCTCAGAATAGCCAAGACTATCCTAAGCAGAAAGAACAAAACTGGAGGAATCACATTACCTACTTCAAATTGTACTACAGAGCTATAGTAATCAAAACAGCATGGTACTGGCATAGAAACAGATACATCAGCCAATGGAACAGACAGAGAACCTAGAAACAAATCCACACACCTACAGTGAAATGGTTTTCAACAAAGAAGCCAAGAACATACACTGGGGAATAGGCAGTTTTTTCGATAAATAGTTCTGGGAAAACTGGATATCCATGGGCAGAAGAATGAAACCAGACCCCTATCTCTCACCATATACAAGAATCAAATAAAAATGTATTAAAGACTTAAATCTAAGACCTCAGACTATGAAACTACTACTAGAAAACATTGGGGAAAATCTCCAGGACATTGGTCTGGGCAAAAATTTCTTGAGTAATACCCCATAAGCACAGGCAACCAAAGGAAAAATGGACAAATGGGATTATATCAAGTTAAAAAAACTGCACAGCAAAGGACACACTCAACAAAGTGAAGAGACAACCTACAGAATGGTAGAAAAAACATTTGCAAACTACTCATCTGACAACAAATTAACAACCAGTATATATAGGAGCTCAAACAACTCTATAGGAAAAAAATCTTATAATCTGATTAAAAAGAATAGGCAAAAGATTTGAATGGACATTTCTCAGAAGAAGACTTACCAATGGTAAACAGGCATATGAAAAAGATGCTCAACATCATTGATCATCAGAGAAATGCAAATCAAAACTACAATGAGATACCATCTCACCGCAGTTAAAATGAAATGTATTTTATTCAAAAGACAAGCAATAACAAATGCTGGTGAGGATGTCAAGACAAAGGAGACCTTGTGCACTGTTCGTGAGAATGTAAATTAGTACAGCCACTATGGAGAACAGTTTGGAGGTTCCTGAAGAAACTGAAAATAGAGGTCCCATATGATCCAGCAATCCAACAGCTGGGTATATACCCAAAGAAAGGAAATCAGTATATTGAAGAGATATCTGTACTCCTATGTGTTACAGCATTGTTTACAACAGCTAAGATTTGTAAGCAACCTAACAGTCCACCAACAAATGAATGGATAAAGAAAATATGGTACATATACACAATGAAATACTATTCAGCCATAAAAATGAATGAGGTCCAGTCATTTGCAACAATATATATGGAACTGGAGATCATTATGTTAAGTGAAAGAAGCCAGGCACAGAAAGAAAAACATTGCATGTTCTCACTTATTTGTGAGATCTAAAAATCAAAACAATTAAACTTACTGACATAGAGAGTAGAAGGATGGTTACCAGAGTCTGGGGAAGGTAATGGGGAATTTGGGGGATGTGGGGATGGTTAATGGGTCCAAAAAAAGCTAGAAAGAATGAATATTTAATAGTACAATAGGGTAACTAAAGCCAATAATAACCTAATTGTACATTTTTAAATAAAGAGTTTTGCTTGCGGGGATAGATATCCCATTCTCCATGATGACCTTATCTCACATTGCATGTCTGTCTCAAACATCTGATGTATCCCATAAATATATTCCCATAAAAATTAAAAATAAAATAATGATTGAAATTTTTCCAAATTTGATCAAACTAATCATAAAATCTGGCAGGAAGGAAATCAATTAAGTACAGAGAAACAAATATTATTAGATATTATTAGATATTAAAGATATTATTAGATTTTTTATTAGAAATCATAAAAGCTAGAATAAAATAGAACATCTTTAAAGTAGCTAAAGAAAAAACCTGTCAAACTAGAATTTTTTACCCAGCAAAAATATCTTTCAAATATATGTTACAGACATACAAAAGCTGAAATAATTCATCACCAGCAGACCTGCACTATAAAATATGTTTCTAAATAAAAGTTCTTCAAGCAGAAGAAAAATGATAACAGAGGAAACTTGGATCCTCATGAAGGAATAAAAAGCACCATAAATGCTAACTACATGAGTAAATAAAAATATTTTGCTATTACTTAATTTTCTTTAAAAGGTAATTGACTATTTAAACAAAAAAGTTTTATGGGGTTTATATTTTTAAATCTAAATGTATATAAAGTGTGAGAGCAACAGCGATATTTTCAAGAAAGGGAGAAATGGAAGTATACTGTTATAAGGTTATTATATCATAGATGAAGTAGTAAAATATTATTGGTAGAGATGATATTCTATCGATCTTTCATGCTTCCATATTTATCGGCTTTGCCAAGAATGCAAAGTTCTAATCACTTTCTTCCCAGGTTATGATGGTGTTTGCAGCAAGCAATATTGAGGAATGAGGTAAAGTCTTCCTCTGGGAGGAAGGGTTGTCTTGTTTATTGCTTGCTATAAAATATTGTGTTCCCCAAGTTAAATATTTTTCTCCTATAATGCGAACCACTGACTGTGCATGCATTCATGTCACCCCACTGACCCCTGTGAGACTTGGGAGGTAAAAAGAACCAACACAAACATGTTGATGCTCATGCTGCCTGCTGTGCCATAAGTAATAGTCCATCACCTCCGACCTCAGAGTCTCATACCTCCTTTCAGTATCTATGAAACAATAACAGGATAATTTATTTATTAGCTTTTAAGTAGGATAAAATAAAATTTAAGACCTGACAAATAACACTTGGAATTGACTGTGATAAGTTAAAGATGTGTACTACAAACCTTTAAAGCAATCAGTAAAACACTTACAGCTAATAAACCAAGAAAGGAAATAAAAGAAATCACAAAAGGCAATTGATCTAAAGGAATGCAGAGAAGAAGGAAAAGAAGAGCCAAGGATGATGAGACAGGAATAAATATAAGATGATAAATTTAAATCTAACCATATAAATATTGTTTTTAAATGTAAATAATCTAACTACATCAATTTAAGGTTGGAACTGCTCAAACTGAGTAAAATAAGACCCAGCCACATGGGGTCCATGAGAAACAAATTTCATGTGTAAAGAAACAAATAAACTAAAAGTAAAAGGGTGGAGAAAGATATGCAACAAAAACACTAATCAAAAGACATTTGCAGTGGTTACATGTCAGACTAAGTAGATTTGCAGTGGTTACCTATCAGGCTAAGTAGATTTAAGACCAAAGAATACTATCAAAGATAGAGGATTATTTTATAATAATAAATGGTTAAATTCATCATGAAAAGATTACAATTCTAAACATTTATTAATCAAACAACAGACCTTTAATATACATGAAGCAACAACTGATAGAAAAAAGAAGAAATAGAAAACTCTGCAATTATGCATGGATTATTTTTAGCACCTCTACTTCAATAATTGATTTTAAAAGCAGATGAAAATCAGTAAGAATACACAACTCTTGAAGAGTGCTATCAACTAACAACATCTAATTGACATTTATGGAACACTCCACTTAATAGAAGATTAAACATATTTTCAAGTGCACACAGAATGTTTACCAAGAAAGACATTCTGGACCATGAAAAAAGTCTCAATGAATTTAAAAAGAGTCAAGTTTACAAAGTGGGTTCTCTGACCACAATGAAATTTAACTAGAAATCAATAATAGAAGCATATCTGGATAATCCCCAAATGCTCAGAAATGAAATTACACTTTTCTAAATAACTCAGAGGTCAAAGAAGAAATCAGAAGAGAAATTAGAATGTATTTGAACTGAATAAAAATGAAAAATAAAATAAAAATTTGAGGGATGCAGCTGGAGTAGAATTTAGAGAGGTCTATATTAGAAAGGAAGATGAATCTCAAATACTGATTTTAGCTTCTCCTTTAGAAAAGAGAAAAAGAAAAACAAATTAAATGAAAAGTAAAGAGAAGGAAATAATAATAAAAATCACAGCTGAAACTGACTAGATAGAAACATAACAACACAGAAAATCAGCAAAACCAAAAACTGCTGTTTGAAATAATTACTAAAATTGATATGCTCTAGCCAGGTTAATTGGGAATCATGAAAGAGAAAACACAAAGTATCAGTATCAGGAATGAGACAAGTCACATCACTATAGTTTCAACAAATATTAAAAGTATAATAAAAATATAATAAACAACTTTATGTCACTACATCTGACAACTTCAATGAAATGGATAAATTTCTCTGAGGACAAAAACTTAAAAATCTTGTTTGATAATTCATATGTCCTTTTATGACATATATTTCAAGTCCTTGCTCATTTATTGTGTGTTGTTTCTTATTTTATTATGAGTTATAGGGGCTCTTTATAAATTTTGCAAGCAAATTAGTAAAATCAGAAATAAAAGGGAATTAATATGAATATTGGAGATATAAAAAAATTATAAGAAAGAACAATGAACAATTATATCTCAAAATTTAAATGAAATGGGCAAATTTGGGGCCAGATGTGGTAGCTCATGGCTATAATCCCAGCACTTTGGAAGGCTGAGTTGAGAGGATTGCTTGAGGCCAGGAGTTTGAGACCAGCCTGGGCAACATAGCGAGACTACATCTCTGCAATTTAAAGAAAAAAAAAAAAATCAATTGAAAAACACAAACTACCAAAACTGACTCAAGAAAACAGAAAATCTGAATAGGCGTGTAACAAAGAGTTGGAATGATGATCAAGATGGCCTTAACATTACCCTCAGCTTCACTAAACTTTAAATAAACTTCTTTCTCACTATATGCCCCTGAGGTTCCTTTTCTTAGAAATTTTATTCAGAAAACTTGTAATTATAAATTCTTTATCTGCTTCTTTGAAGATGTAATTTTTTTCCAACCTCTTGCCAATTATATATTTCAGGAATATCTTTCTCAAGGAACTGGGACCCATCTCTCTGAAATGTCATCATCCAATAAAAAAGTGTTGCTATCTCCCAGTTTCTGAGGGAGGGTAGAAGTAGGATACCTTGCTCCAAATTGTGAAGCTACTTTCTGTTATAAAGACAGGAGAAGGTTTACTTTTTCTCTGGGAAAAACCAATTAGCAAACACTAATGGCCTATAATCCCCCTGGCCTTCTCCAGCACTGAAAACATTTCCAGACCTTTCTCTTGAAGGAACCAGGTATTCAGATGTGTTCTGTGCCCTCTGCCCTATGCTGGCACTAGTATCAGAATAAAAACAACTGCTGTCTGTCTGCTCATCTTGTCCGGCACATTTTTTTTCTTTAATAGTTAGCAATAACAATGAAAAAATTTCCACAAAGAAAAGCACAGGACCAGATAGCTTCAATAACAAATTTTATCAAACATTTAAATAAAAATTAATACCAATCCTTCAAAAACTCTATTAGATAAATACATGAGGAGCCCTTTTATAGAAATATTATGAGGACAGTATGACCCTAATTCCAAGGCGAATGATATTACAAGAAAAGATAACTACAGATTAAAATGCTTTAGAACTATAGATACAATAGGGGCCACCCAAGATGGCCAAATAGGAGCAGCTCCAGCCTCCAGCCTCCAGCTCCCAGCATGAGCGACACAGAAGACGGGTGATTTTTGCATTTTCAACTGAGGTACCAAGATCATCTCACTGGGGCATGTTGGATAGTCAGTGCTAGTCAGTGGGTGCAGCCCAACCAGCAAGAGCTGAAGCAGGGTGAGGCATCACCTCACCTGGGAAGTGCAAGCGGGAAGGGAATTCCTTTTCCTAGCCAAAGGAACCTGAGACACACAACACCTGGAATATTGGGTAACTCCCACCCTAACATTGCACTTTACCAAGGGTCTTAGCAAACCTCACACCAGGAGATTATATCCCACACCTGGCCCAGAGGGTCCCACGCCCACGGAGCCTCCCTCATTGCTAGCACAGCAGTCTGAGATCTAACCGTAAGGTGGCAGCAAGGCTGGGGTAGGGCGCCCACCATTGCTGAGGCTTAAGTAGGTAAACAAAGCCGCCTGGAAGCTCAAACTGGGTGGAGCCCACTGCAGCTCAAGGAGGCCTGCCTGCCTCTGTAGACTGCACCTCTGAAGACAGGGCATAGCTAAACAAAAAGCAGCAGAAACCTCTGCAGATGTAAATGTCTCTGTCTGACAGCTTTGAAGAGAGCAGTGGTTCTCCCAGCACAGAGTTTGAGATATGAGAACAGACAGATTGCCTGCTCAAGTGGGTCCCTGACCCCTGAGTAACCTAACTGGGAGATGTCCACCAATAGGTGCAGACTGACAACTCACACCTCAAACGGCTGGGTACACCTCTGAGACAAAGCTTCCAGAGCAAGAAACAGACAGCAACACTTGCTGTTCAGCAATATTCTATCTTCTGTAGCCTCCGCTGCTGATACCCAGGCAAACAGAGTCTGGAGTGGACCTCAGGCAAACTCCAACAAACAAACAACAACAACAAACAAACAGCTGAGGGTCCTGACTGTTAGAAGGAAAACTAACAAACAGGAAGGACACCCACACCAAAACCCCATCAGTACATCACCATCATCAAAGACCAAAGGCAGATAAAACCACAAAGATGAAGAAAAAGCAGTGCAGAAAAGCTGGAAATTCAAAAAATCAGAGCACATCTTCTCCTCCAAAGGAACACAGCTCATCACCAGCAACGGAACAAAGCTGGATGGAGAATGACTTTGACGAGCTGAGAGAAGAAGGCTTCAGTCAATCAAACTTCTCAGAGCTAAAGGAGGAACTACGTACCCAGTGCAAAGAAACTAAAAAGCTTGAAAAAAGAATGGAAGAATGGATAACTAGAATAACCAATGCAGAGAAGTCCACAAACGAACTGATAGAGATGAAAACCATGACAAAAGAACTATGTGACAAATGCACAAGCTTCAGTAACCAACTCGATCAACTGGAAGAAAGAGTATCAGTGATTGAAAATCAAATGAATGAAATGAAGTGAGAAGTTTAGAGAAAAAAGAGTGAAAAGAAATGAACAAAGCTTCCAAGAAATATGGGATTATGTAAAAAGACCAAATCTACGTCTGATTGGTGTGCCTGAAAGTGACAGGGAGAATGGAACCAAATTGGAAAACACTCTGCAGGATATTATCCAGGAGAACTTCCCCAACCTAGCAAGGCAGGTCAACATTCAGATCCAGGAAATACAGAGAATGCCACAAAGATACTCCTCGAGAAGAGCAACTCCAAGACACGTAACTCTCAGATTCACCAAAGTCGAAATGAAGGAAAAAATGTTAAGGGCAGCAAGAGAAAGGTCGAGTTACGCATAAAGGGAAGCCCAGCAGACTAACAGCAGATCTCTCAGCAGAAACTCCACAAGCCAGAAGAGAGTGGGGGCCAATATTCAACATTCTTAAAGAAACGAATTTTCAATCCAGAATTTCATATCCAGCCAAACTAAGTTTCATAAGTGAAGGAGAAATAAAATTCTTTACAGACAAGCAAATACTTAGAGATTTTGTCACCACCAGGCCTGCCCTACAAGAGATCCTGAAGGGAGCACTAAACATGGAAAGGAATGACTGGTACCAGCCATTACAAAAACATGCCAAAATGTAAAGACCATCGATGCTAGGAAGACACTGCATCAACAAACGAGCAAAATAACCAGCTAATATCATAATGACAGGATCAAGTTCACGCATGACAATATTAACTTTAAATGTAAATGCACTAAATGGTCCAATTAAAAGACACAGACTGGCAAATTGGACAAAGAGTCAGGACCCATCAGTTTACTGTATTCAGGAGACCCATCTCACATGCAGAGACATAGGCTCAAAATAAAGGGATGGAGGAAGATCTAACAAGCACATGGAAAACAAAAAAAGGCAGGGGTTGTAATACTAGTTTCTCATAAAACAGACTTTAAACCAACAAAGATCAAAAGAGACAAAGAAGACCATTACATAATGGTAAAGGGATCAATTCCATAAGAAGTGCTAACTATCTAAACATATATGCACCCAATACAGGAGCACCCAGATTCATAAAACAAGTCCTTAGGAGACTTACAAAGAGACTTAGACTCCCATACAATAATGATGGGAGATTTTAATACCCCACTGTCAACATTAGACAGATCAATGAGACAGAAAGTTAACAAGGATATCCAGGAATTGAACTCAGCTCTACACCAAGCGGACCTAATAGACATCTACAGAACTCTCCACCCCAAATCAACAGAATATACATTCTTCTCAGCAGCCCATCACACTTATTCCAAAATTGACCGCATAGTTGGAAGTAAAGCACTCCTCAGCAAATGTAAAAGAACAGAAATTATAACAAACTGTCTCTCAGACCACAGTGCAATCAAACTAGAACTCAGGACTAAGAAACTCAGTCAAAACCGCTCAACTACATGGAAACTGAACAACCTGCTCCTGAATGATTAATGGGTACATAACAAAATGAAGGCAGAAATAAAGATGTTCTTTAAAACCAATGAGAACAAAGATACAACCTACCAGAATCTGGGACACATTTAAAGCAGTGTGTAGAAGGAAATTTATAGCACTAAATGCCCACAAGAGAAAGCAGGAAAGATCTAAAATGGACACCCTAACATCACAATTAAAAGAACTAGAGAAGCAAGAGCAAACACATTCAAAGCTAGCAGAAGGCAAGAAACAACTAAGGTCAGAGCAGAACTGAAGGAGAGAGAGAGACACACAAAAAAAAAACCCTTCAAAAACTCAATGAATCCAAGAGCTGGTGTTTTGAAAAGATCAACAAAATTGATAGACCACTAGCAAAACTAATAAAGAAGAAAAGAGAGAAGAATCAAATAGATGAAACAAAAAACGACACAGGGGATATTACCACCGAAACCACAGAAATACAAACTACCATCAGAGAATACTATAAACACCTCTATGCAAATAAACTAGAAAACCTAGAAGAAATGGATAAATTCCTGGACACATACACTCTCCCAAGACTACACCAGAAAGAAGTTGAATCCCTGAATAGACCAATAACAGGCTCTGAAATTGAGGCAATAATTACAGCCTAGCAACCAAAAAAAGTCCAGGAACAGACGGATTCACAGTCGAATTCTACCAGAGTTACAAGGAAGAGCTGGTACCATTCCTTCTGAAACTATTCCAATCAATAGAAAAAGAGGGAATCCTCCCTAACTCATTTCAAGAGGCCAACATCATCCTGATATCAAAGCCTGGCAGAGACACAACAAAAAAAGAGAATTTTAGACCAATATCCCTGATAAACATCATTGCAAAAATCCTCAATAAAATACTGGCAAACCGGATTCAGCAGCACATTAAAAAGCTTATCCACCATGATCAACTGGGCTTCATCCCTGGGATGCAAGGCTGGTTCAACATACACAAATCAATAAATGTAATCCAGCATATAAACAGAACCAAAGACAAAAACCACACAATTATCTTAATAGATGCAGAAAAGTCCTTTGACAAAATTGAACAGCCTTTCATGCTAAAAACTCTCAATAAATTCAGTACTGATGGAACGTATCTCAAAATAATAAGAGCTATTTATGACAAACCCACAGCCAATATCATACTGAATGGGCAAAAACTGGAAGCATTCCCTGGCACAAGACAGGGATGCCCTCTCTCACCACTCCTATTCAACATAGTGTTGGAAGTTCTGGCTAGGGCAATCACTCAAGAGAAAGAAATAAAGGGTATTCAATTAGGAAAAGAAGAAGTCAAATTGTCCCTGTTTGCAGATGACATGATTGTGTATTTAGAAAACCCCATCGTCTCAGCCCAAAATCTCCTTAAGCTGATAAGCAACTTCAGCAAAGTCTCAGGATACAAAATCAATGTGCAAAAATCACAAGCATTCTTATACACCAATAACAGACAGAGAGCCAAATCATGAATGAACTCCCTTTCACAATTGCTTCAAAGAGAATAAAATACCTAGGAATCCAACTTACAAGGGATGTGAAGGATCTCTTCAAGGAGAACTACAAACCACTGCTCAGTGAAATAAAAGAGAACATAAACAAATGGAAGAACATACCATGCTCATGGATAGGAAGAATCAATATTGTGAAAATGGCCATACTGCCCAAGGTAATTTATAGATTCAATGCCATCCCCATTAAGCTACCAATGACTTTCTAAACAGAATTGAAAAATACTGCTTTAAATTTCATATGGAACCAAAAAAGACCCTGCATTGCCAAGACCATCCTAAGCCAAAAGAACAAAGCTAGAGGCATCACGCTACCTGACTTCAAATTATTCTACTAGGCTACAGTAACCAAAACACCATGGTACTGCTACCAAAACAGAGATATAGACCAATGGAACAGAACAGAGCCCTCAGAAATAATACCACACATCTACAGCCATCTGATCTTTGACAAACCTCACAAAAACAAGAAATGGGGAAAGGATTCCCTATTTAATAAATGGTGCTGGGAAAATTGGCTAGCCATAAGTAGAAAGCTGAAACTGCATCCTTTTCTTACTCCTTATATGAAAATTAATTCAAGATGGATTAGAGACTTAAATGTTAGACCTAAAACCATAAAAACCCTAGAAGAAAACCTAGGTAATACCATTCAGGACATAGGCATGGGCAAGGACTTCATGTCTAAAATACCAAAAGCAACAGCAACAAAAGCCAAAATTGACAAATGGGATCTCATTAAACTAAAGAGCTTCTGCACAGCAAAAGAAACTACCATCAGAGTGAACAGGAAACCTACAGAATGGGAGAGAACTTTTGCAATCTACTCATTTGACAAAGGGCTAATATCCAGAACCTACAAAGAACTCAAACACATGTACAAGAAAAAAACAAACAACCCCATCAAAAAGTGGGCAAAGGATATGAACAGACACTTCTCAAAAGAAGACATTTATACAGCCAACAGACACATGAAAAAATGCTCATCATCACTCGCCATCAGAGAAATGCAAATCAAAACCACAATGAGATACCATCTCACACCAGTTAGAATGGCAATCATTAAAAAATCAGGAAACAACAGGTACTGGAGAGGATGTGGAGAAATAGGAACACTTTTACACTGTTGGTGGGACTGTAAACTGATTCAACCATTGTGGAAAACGGTGTGGTGATTCCTCAAGGATCTCAAACTAGAAATACCATTTGACCCAGCTATCCCATTACTGAGTATATACCCAAAGGATTATAAACCATGCTGCTATAAAGACACATGCACATGTATGTTTATTGCAGCACTATTCACAATAGCAAAGACTTGGAATCGACCCATATGTCCATCAGTGACAGACTGGATTAAGAAAATGTGGCACATATACACCATGGAATACTATGCAGCCATAAAAAAGGATGAGTTTGTGTCCTTTGTAGGGACATGGATGCAGCTGGAAACCATCATTCTTAACAATCTATCACAAGAACAGAAAACCAAACACCGCATGTTCTCACTCATAGGTGGGAATTGAACAATGAGATCACTTGGACACAGGAAGGGGAACATCACACACCAGGGCCTATTGTGGGGTGGGGGGAGTGGGGAGGGATAGCATTAGGAGATATACCTAATGTAAATGACGATTTAATGGGTGCAGCACACCAACATGGCACATGTATACATATGTAACAAACCTGCATGTTGTGCGCATGTACCTTAGAACTTAAAGTATTAAAAAAAAAAAAAAAGTATCACAAGAGAAAGCTTTCACTGTGTAGTAACTTCCTATAATCAGTTATTTTTCCACTTGATTCAAGAAGGAATATTTTGCTTAATTTTTTGTTTATTCATTTACATATAAAGTTGTAGCCTGTATAGACTGTAAACCACTAACCCCTTTTACACTGTTCAATGTCATATATTTTGCTGTCTAGTTTTATATAGCTAAAAAATAAACTTTGTGTAATTGTAAAACAATAAAATACATTATTGAATCATCTTCTGATGATTTAATAATTTGGTAAATATAACATGGTATATCTGGGGCATGCGTATCTGTGAGAGGTAGAGAGAGATGCTCCTATTTTTCTCTAGCTTATGCTTTCAGATGGATTCTTTTACTCTGTTGTATACCAATAGTCTATGAAATAATTGGCAATAAATGGCTCTACTTACAAAAAAAAAAGTAATGTAGATACAGAAATTCTCAACAAAATACTGGCAAACCAAATACAGCAACAAATAAAAATATGACACATCATGACCCAGCTCGAATTTTCCCAGGAATACAAAGTTAGCTCAACATATGAAAATCACTCTATGTAGTATACCACGTTAATGGAATAAAAGGGAAAAATTACATGATTATTTCAATAGACACAGAAAAAACATTTGACATAATCTGACAACCTTTCATGACAAGGACACGCAACAAAATAAGAATAGAAGGGAGCTCCCTCAACCTGTTAAAGAGTATTTATTTAAAAAATAAATACCCACAACTATCTTAATAGTGAAAAACTGAAATCTTTCCCTCTAAGTTCAAGGACAAGACAAGGATGCCCATTCTTACCACTTCTATTCAACATTGTACTGAAAGTTCTAGTCAGGGAAATTTTATAAGAAAAAGAAATAAAAGTCATCCATATTGGAAAAAATGTGAAATTATTTTTATTTGAATATGACATGATATTACCTATACAAAACCTATAAAAATACATATATATACACACACACGAACTAATAAGTCCAGCAAATTTGCAGGATTCAAAATCAGTATACAAAAGGCAATTGAATTTCTATACTCTAGCAATAAACAATTTGAAAATGAAATTAATAAAATAATTCTACCGTCAACCAAAAAAAAAAAAATAAGCTTTATACACTGACAACTATAAAATATTATTCAAAGAAATTTTAAAAGATCTAAATAAATGGAAAGCATTTTGTGTTTATTGATTGAAAGACTGAATATTGTTAAGAAAGCAATATCGCCCAGATTGAGCTACAGATTCAATGCAGTCTTTATCAAAATTCTAACTGCATTTTTGGGTAAATAGAGAAGTTAATCTTAAAATTCACATGAAAATGCAAGGGGCCGCAAACAGCAAAAACAATATTAGAAAAGAAGAATGAAGTTGGGAGACTCACATTTCACAATTTAAAAAGCTACTACAAAACTACAATAATAAAGAGATGTGGTACTGGCAGAAGAATTGAGTTATAGACCAAAGGAATAGTATTGAAAGTCCAGAAATAAGGCCATACAATAAGATCAACTGATTTTGGATAAGGGTGCCATTGCCATTCAACAGAGAAAGAGTAGTCTTTCAGCAAATGGTGCTGGGACAACTAAATATCCACATGCAAAAGAATAAATTAGGCCCCTCACACCATATATAAAAATTAACTCAAAATAGAATAAAGACCTAAATATAAAAGCCCCATGTATAAAACTGTCAGAAAAAGTAGATGTATATCTTCATAAGTTTGAATTAGCAAGATTTCCTGTGCCTATCAAACCGTAATAGACCTATCAACATTCATTTCCAATCCTACTTCATTCAATGTATTCAGACTTCAGAAAATATCTCTACCTATGCCTATAACACTGGTCCTATTCTCCTGGGAACAGATTCATTTCTGCTGCTATTTCCTGCCCTCCGACTTTACTGTGCATTATTTTCTAGTGATTGCCAATAATTTCATCGGCTCCAATCCATGCATGTCCCTGTCCCTGAACTCTCAACCTCATAGTACACTATAAAATGCACATTCTAGTCCCATCCTGGCATGACTCTGTTCCAGCCCTTAATTATTATGAAATATTTCTGACCACAAGTGTTTATTCCTTGCATAAAATATTTCGGACGATAAACTAGTCATGAGGGGAAGAATAGGCATTCTCATTCTCAGGAATAACCATATATATTTAGAATGCAAAGATTTCTTTTATAAGTCTGAGACCAGAGAACCTATTGTAGATATTCAATACTGATTTAGAGTCCAGCTAGGCTGATATGACCAAACAATAAATTGAAATTGTTTTTCCTGAAGAAAAATTCATTAGCTGGAATAAGGAGGACATATTTTCACCTTTTTTGTTTGAATTTAGTTCTAAAAGCTATGTTGAGATTAAAAGCTTGAAATTTATTAAGATTTAGAAGTAAAATGTAAAATAAGCTCAAAAGATATCCTATTTTTCCAAACTATTGTGATTTAAGAAAAAAAAAACAAATTCATTTTTCAGGTGTCTGATTTGGAGATTGTACAAGTAAACAAAAATTGTACTAAATATTAGTAGAAGAAAGAGCTAAATAATGGAGAAAATACATATTCACATTTTATTTACATTTTCTTATTTACACATGAACTCTTATTTTTACCTGATTCATCATATTTCCTAAATTGCAAATGTACAGTTCTCATCTTCTTCAATTTATATTGCAGACTGAATAAACTGTACTGAATATTTAGAAACGCAAACATCTTCTGTTGAACGATAAACTAGTCATGAGGGGAAGAATAGGCATTCTCATTCTCAGGAATAACCATATATATTTAGAATGCAAAGATTTCTTTTATAAGTCTGAGACCAGAGAACCTATTGTAGATATTCAATACTGATTTAGAGTCCAGCTAGGCTGATACGACCAAACAATAAATTGAAATTATTTTTCCTGAAGAAAAATTCATTAGCTGGAATAAGGAGGACATATTTTCACCTTTTTTGTTTGAATTTAGTTCTAAAAGCTATGTTGAGATTAAAAGCTTGAAATTTATTTTAAGTGAGGTTACTTGGAGAGATTATTTAGTGATTGGTGCTCATGAATGTCATTCTTAGTAAGAGTCATAATTATCAAGTGATGCCATAGAGTAATTAATGCTCTTGTACATTCTCTGGAACAGCCTGAGGTAGGAAGGCACAGACCCTTATCCCTACATTTAGATGAATGGCACCTATTAACATCCACTTACAAAATTTATGCCTCTCTCCCTGCAAAATTTGACCCAATGCTCTTTGGGTACCTGCCTGCTGTTAGGACAATGGCTGCAAGTTTCTGTTCATGCTCTGCCTAGAGAAGAGAAAATTGTAATCCTTACTCTTCCCTAGGCCAGGCACCCTCATTTTTCTTTCCTGGGTCAAAAAGTAGCAGAAGCAGCAATTAGTTATAATTTTATTTTTATGACTGCAGTCTCTGTGAAGGAATCTCCTCAGGTAAAAATATACAGAAAATATACAGCTTTAGTTTCATCTTTGAAAATAAGAACTTAGTCTTTGACAGCTAAAACACCTAGTCATTCATGTTTAGCATGAAGAAAATTTTGGGTTTATTAGACACAAACTAAGAGATTACATGACTTACTAAGGTCAGTACAGAAATGGGAAATCTTATAAATTTGAAACTTATACTTTCCTTATGACTTTATGTCATAAGGTTATAAAATATGTAAAATATTATTAATTCATACAAAGAAGGCAATGGTATGAGAATCAGACCTAGTAGAAATAAGAGGAAAAAGCCCAAATATAAGGGATTACAGAAACCATATATAAGGACACAAAACATTTAAAATATTGAAATTACACAGTGTCTTTTCAGAGATCAATGGAATGAAGTTAGAAATCAATAACAGAAGGAAAAACAGAAAAACCCACACAAAAATATGAATTTAAACAACACACTCTTAAACAAATAATGGGTCAAAGAATAAACTCCCCCCCCCCCGCCAAAAATTAGAAAATACATAAACGCAAACAAAAACAAAGCACAACATACTAAAGCTTATGGGACTCAGCAAAAGGAGTGGAGTTTATAGCTGTAACTACCTACATTAAAAAAGAAGAAAGACCCCAAGTCTACACCGAAGTTTATATTTTAAAACTGTAGCAAAAGATGAGCAAGTCAAACCCAACATTAGCAGAAGGAAGAAAACAATAAAGAATAGAGCAAAGATAAAAAAAAAAAAAGAGAGAGAGAGAATAGAGAAATATTAGTATAACTAAAAGTTGGCTCTTTGAACATATAAACAGAATTAACAAACCTTAAGTTAGACTGACAAGGAACAGAAGAGAGAATATGCAAAAACTAAAATTAAGAAGGAAAGTGGAAACATTGCTACCAACCTTACAGAGATAAAAATAATTATGAATACTATGAAAAATGTGTATTAACAAATTAGATAACCTAAAAAAAGACACATTGTGAAACATACAAATTACCTAAACTAACTCAAGGTGAAATGAAAACATCTCAATAGATTTATAGTAAGTAAGAGACTGAATAAGCAAACAAACACTTTCCAACGGAGAAAAGTTCTGGATTAGATGGCTTCATCAGTGAATTATACTGAACATTTAAAGAAGAATTAATATCAATCTTTCTCAATCTCTTCCAAAAAGCTGAAGAAAAAAAAAAAAACACCTCCTAATTCATTCTATGAGGCTAGCATTACTCCAATACCAAAACCAGATAAAGATGTTACAAGAAAGAAAATAGCAGATTAACATTTCTTATAAGTATACATGTAAACCTTTTAAACAAAATATTAGTCAGTCGAATCCACCAGCATATTAAAGGAATTATTAACAAAGACCAAGTGGGATTTATCTCAAAAATGCAAGAGTGGTTCAAAATAAGAGAGTAAAGCAATATAATAATATCACATTAAGAGAATGAAGAAAAAAATCACATGATCATCTCATTTGATGCAGAAAGGCATTTGACAAAATTCAACATCATTTTATGATTAAAAACTCTTAGACAACTAGAAATTTAGGAGAAATTCCTCTAAATAATAAAGGGTATTTTTAAATTTTCCTCCAGCTTTATTTATGAAACATTAATAAATAAAAACGGTATATATTTTTAGTGTACAATGTGATGATTTGATAGACATATATAATGTAAAATGATTACATCAAGCCAATTAACATATGAACACCTTATGTTTGTATCAGTTTGCCTGTGGTGAGAACATTTAAACAATCAAATCTTAGCAGTGTTTAAATACACAAAGCATTGTTATTAACTATAACTACCATGCTGTACATAGATCTCCAAACTTATTCATTCTAACTGAAACTCTGCAATCTTTGAACATCTCCCTATCCTCCTCCAGTCCCAGCCTCTATTCTTTGCTTCTGTGAGTTCAAATTTTATAAATGGTATTTATGAAAAGCCCACAATTAACATCATATTCAGTGATGAAAGACTGAAAGATTGAAAGCATTCTTCCAAAATCAGAAACATGACAAGAATATTTCAACACTGCTGTTCAACATTGTACGGTAAGTTTTAAACAGAACTATTAGAAATAGAAATAAAGAGAAAAGAAATAGAAAGCACCCAAACTGGAAAGGAAAAAAGAAAACTATATTTGTAAATGATCTAATCCCAAACATTCAAAACTTCAAATAATCCACAATAAAGCTACTAGAGTAATAAAGTTATGTATTTTGTCCAATTAAATTATAAAAATTATTTAAAGTTGCAGGATATAAGATCAACACACAAAAATCAGTTGTTTTTAATATACACTATCTACAAACAACCCCCAAAAGAAATTGTGAATAAATACCTTGTACAATGTGACTAAAATAATTAAATACATAGAAATAAATTTAATCAAGAAAGTAAAAGCCTTGTACACTCAAAATTTTTAAACACTGCCAAAAGTAATTAAAGACCTTGAAAAGTGGACAGACATCTTGTACTCATGGAAGAAAATTTGACGTTGTTAAGATGTCAATACTACCCAGAGCAATTTTTTTTTAAATTAATTTATTATTATTATTATACTTTAAGTTCTAGGGTACATGTGCATAATGTGCCCGTTTGTTACATATGTATACTTGTGCCATGTTGGTGTGCTGCACCCATCAACTCATCAGCACCCATCAACTCATCATTTTACCCAGAGCAATTTATAGATTTAACATAATGCCAATCAAAATTGCCACAGATTTTTCAAGCAAAAATGGAAATGCTAATCTTTAAACTGATGTAAAATCTCAAGGGTTCCTGAAAAACCAAAACAATATTGAAAAAGAAGAATAAATGTAAGGAACTCACACTTCCTGACTTTGAAACTTACTAAAAAGCTACAATAATCAAGAGAAACTGATATCGGTTTAAGAACAGATATACATACTAATAGAATTAAAGAGAAAGGTCAGAAATAAACTCTTGTATATACAGTCAATTGACTTTTATTTTAAATTCAAGGGTACATGTGCAGGTTTGTTACATAGGTAAATGTGTTTTATGGGAGTTTGTTGTACACATTCTTTCATTACTCATATTAAACCTGGTACCCATTAGTTACTTTTCCCGAACCTCTCCTTCTTCCCACCCTCCACCCTGCAATAGGCCTGAGTGTTTGTTGTTCCCCTCTATGTGTCCATGTGTTCTCATCATTTAGCTCCCACTTATAACTGAGAATGTGCAGTATTTGATTTTCCGTTCCTGCATTAGTTTCCTAAGGAAAATGCCTCCAGCTCCATCCATATCCCTATGAAGGACATAATCTCTTTTATTATTATTATTTTTTTATGATTGCCTAGTATGTACTCCATGGTGTATATGAATCACATTTTCCTTATGCAGTCTATCATTGATGGGCATTTAGGTTAATTCCATGTCTTTGCTATTGTGAATAGTGCTGCAATGGACATAAGTGTGCATACATCTTTGTAATAGAATGAATTATATTCCTTTGGGTATATATGCAGAAATGGGATTGCAGGATCAAATGGTATTTCTGCCTCTAGGTCTTTGAGGAATCCTCACGCTGTCTTCCACAATGGATGAAATAATTTATATTCCCACCAACTGTGTATAAGTGTTCCTTGTTCTCTACAACCTTGCCAGCATCTTTTGTTTTTTTGACTTTTTAATAATAGCCATTCTGACTGGAGCAAGATGGTATCTCATTGTGGTTTTGATTTGCATTTCTCTAATGACAGGGATGTTAAGCTTTTTTTAAAATGTTTTGTTGGCCGTACAAATGTCCTCTTCTGAGAGGTGTCTGTTCATGTCCTTTTGTCACCTTTTAACGGGTTTTTTTCCTCGTAAATTTAAGTTTTCTTATAGATACTGGATATTAGACCTTATCAGATGCTTAGTTTGGAAAAATGTTCTATTTTGTAGGTTGTCTGTTTATTCTGTTGATAGTTTATTTTGTTTTGTAGAAGGTCTTTAGTTTAATTAGATCCCATTGGTCAATTTTTACTTTTGTTCCAATTGCTTTTGGTGTCTTCATCATGAAACCTTTGCCTGTGCTTGTGCCTGAATGATATGGCCTAAGTGATTTTCCAGAGTTTTTATAGTTTTTAGTTTTACATTTAAGTCCTTAATTTATCTTGAGCTAATTTTTGTACATAATGTAAGGAAAAGGTCCAGTTTCAATCTTCTGCATATGGTTAGCTAGTTATCTCAGCACCATCAACACACATAGGCTCAAAATAAAGGGATGGAGAAAATTCTAGCAAGCAAATGGAAAACAGAAAAAAACAGGGGTCACAATCCCAGTTTCTGACAAAACAGACTTCAAACAAACAAAGACCAAAAAATACAAGAAGGGCATTACATAATGGTAAAGCGTTCAATTCAACAAGAAAATCTAAATATCCTAAATATATATGAACCCAGTACAGGAGCACACAGACTCATAAGCAAGTTCTTAGAGACCTGCAAAGAAACATAGAATCCTGCACAGTAATGGGAGGAAACTTTAACACCCCACTGACAATACTAGACAGATCATCGAGACAGAAAATTACCAAAGATATTCAGGACTGGAACTCAGCCCTAGATCAAATGGACCTGACAGAGATCTACAGATCCTTTCACCCAAAACCAACAGACTATACATTTTTCTCATCAACACATAGCACATACTCTAAAATCAATCACATAATCAGAAGTAAAACACTCCCTAGCAAATACAAAAAAACTGAAATCATAACAGTCACTTGATCCAGAGTGCAATCAAATTAGGGCTCAAGACTAAGAAATTTACTAAAATCCACACAACTACACAGAAATTGAACAACCTGCACCTGAATGACTTTTGAATAAATAATGAAATTAAGGCAGAAATCATCTACATTTTTACAGTCAATTGATTTTTGACAAATGTACCAAGAACACACAATGAGGAAGGGATAATATCTTCAAAAAACTGTGTTGGGATAACTGGATATACACGTACAGACAGATAAAAGTGAACCCTATCTCGCATCTCATGTCACAAAAAATCAACTCGGTTGGGTGCGATGGCTCATGCCTGCAATTCTAGTACTTTGGGAGGCCAAGGCGGGCGGATTTCCTGAGCTCAGGAGTTCAAGACCAGCCTGGGAAACATGGTGAAACCCCATCTCTACTGAAATACAAAAGAAATTAGCCGACTGTGGAGTTGCGCGCCTGTAGTCCCAGCTACTCCGGAGGCTGAGGCAGGAGAATCGCTTGAAGCCGGGAGGCAGAGGTTGCAGTGAGACGAGATTGTGCCCCTGCACTCCAGTCTGGGTGACAGAGCAAGACTCCATCTCTAAACGAAAAAAAAAAAAAAAAAAAAAAAAAAAAACCTCAAAATATATTAAAGACTTAAACATAAGGTCGGAAACTATAAAACTAATAGAAGAAAACATAGGGGAAAAGGTTCTTGACATTGCTCTGGGCAATGATTTTTTTAAATATAACATTGATAGAACAGACAACAAAAGCAAAAACAGACAAATGGCATTGCATCAAAACTAAAATATTTTTGCACAGCACAGCTAATTTTAAAAAGCAACAAAGTTAAGAGAAAACCTACAGTTTTCTCCTATGGAAGAATATATTTGCAAACCATCCGATAAAGGATTAATATCTAAAACATATAAGGAACCCAAACAACTAAATAGCAAAAAAACACAATACCCATTTGAAAAATGAACTAAAAAATACTAAACATCACCAACCAGCAGGGAAATGCAAATCAAAACCACTATGAGATATTATCTTATACCTATTTAAACGGCTACTATCAAAAAGACAAATGTGTTGCTGAGGATGTTAAGAAAAGGGATCCTTTGTGCACCACTGGTGGAAAGGTAAATTGGTATAACTATTAAGGAAAATAGTGCGAAGTTTTCCTAAAAAATTAAAAATAGAGCTACCATATAAAAAAGCAATTTCACTCTTTTTGGATATATACCCCTAAGAATTCAAAGCAGAGACTTCATCAAAGTTTTTATACCTATGTTCATAGTGGCACAGTTCACAAAAGCAAAAAGGTAAAAACAACAGAAATATCCATCAACAGATGAATGGATAAAGAAAATGTGGTATATATGTATACAATAAAATATTTAGCCATGAAAAGTAATAAAATGTTTGATATGTGTTACAACATGGATGGACCTTGAAAACACTATGCTGGGTGAAATAAGCCAAACACAGAAGGACAAACAGCATATGTAAAAATATACAGAAGTACAAATATGAGGTTCTTCGAAAAGGCAAATTTGTAGACAGAGGAAGTAGAACAGAAGTTACCAGGGGATGGGGAGATGGGGAGAGAAATGCTATCGTTTAATGGGTACAGAGCTTTTGTTCAGGTTGATGAAAACATGTTGGGTATCAATAGTGGTGATAGCTGTACTACAATGTGAATGCATTTGGTGCCATTAAAACATACACTTAAGAATGGTTAAAATGATAAATAGTGTGTATATTTGATAAATATTGAGGCCAAACCAAAGACTTTACAAAAAGGAAAATTATAGACAATATCTATGATGAACCAAGTTGTGAAAACCTTCAATAAAATATTAGTAAATTTAATACAACGAAGTATAAAGGAATTTTATATCATGAACAATTCCAGATTTATGCTAAGTGTGCATGGCTGGTTCAACATTTGAAAATTAATTAATGTAATCCACCACATCAACAGGGTAAAGAAAAATTGCATGATTATATCAATTGATATAGTAAAAGCATTTGACAAAATCTAATACCCACACATGATAAAAATTTTCAGCAAATGAGGAATTGAGGAAAATTTCCTCCACTTAATAAAAGAGATCTACAAAACAACCTAATAAAAACATCATAACTGTGAGAAACTAGATGCTTTGTTTTCCAAGATTGGGAAAAAGTGAACATGTTCCCTTTTACTTCTCCTATTTGATATTATACTGGACATAGTAGATAGTGCTTTAAGATAAGAGGAATAAATAAAACATAGAAATTGGGAAGATATAAACAAAACTACGTTTTTCATAGATTACATGACTGTTTATGTATTAATAGAAAATCCCGAATAATCAACAAAGAAATTCCAGAATTAATAAATAATTTCAGCAAGAGCACAGGATATAAGGCAAATATCCAAAGTTAATGGTTTTCTTTACATAACAATGAATTAGAGTTTGAAATTTTTTAAAAAAATCATTTATATTAGCATCAAAAGTTAAATACTTAAATATTAACAAAATATGTTTATAATCTATATGCAGAAAACTACAAAACTCTGACAAATGAAATCAGAGGAAATCTAAATAAATAAAGATATATTCTGGTTTACGAATTAAATTATTCAGTATTGTTAAGATGTTCATTCTTTCCAACTTAATTTATAATCTAAGTCAAAATCTAGTCAACATACAAGCAAGATATTTCATGGACATTGCTAAAGTGATTATAAAGTTCATATGAAAAGACAAAAAAAAAAAAGTGCATAATGGCCAACACAATACTGAAGAAGAATAAAGCCACACCTTCTTCAAAATTTACTATACTGCTACAATGATCAAGACAATATAGCACTGGCAAAAGAAAAGACACGTAGAACAATGGGACAGAATAAAGGGTTCAGAAACAAATCCACACAAATATAGTAAACTAATCTTTTACAAAAGGATTAGCAAAGGAAACTCAATGGAGAAAGAGCTGTCTTTTCAACAAATGATGCTGAAACAATTAGACATTCATCCAAAAAGAATCTAGACACAGACTTTATTATACTTTTCACATAAATTAACTCAATGTAAACTTAAAACTATAAAACTTCTACAGAAAACAAGGGAGAAATCTAGGTGGCCTTGAGCTTGATAAGTTTCTAGATACAACACCAAAAGTAAAATGCATGAAAGAAAAAAATTGATAAGTTGGAATTTACTAGAATTAAGAACTTCAGCTCTGTAAAAGACACTTTTCAGAGAATGAAAAGACAAGATACAGATTAAGAAAAATATATGTAAACATATCTGATAAACGTATTCTATTCAAAATATACAAAACACAAAACTCTACAATAAGAAAACAAACAAAAAACAAAAATGGGACAAATATACAAAAAAACACCTCACAAAATAAGATACGTAGATGAAAAAATAAGTATATAAAAAGTTGTTCAACATCATTTGGCATTAAAAAAATGCAAATTAAAACAATGAGATACCACTATACATCTCTCAGAATAGCTGAAATCCAAAAAACTGACAATACTAAACCCTAGCAAAGAACATGGAGCAACAGAAACTTTCATTTATTGCTTGTGGGAATGCAAACTGATACAAACACTTTAGAAGACAGTTTAGCTATTTCTTACAAAGTTAAACATAGTCTTATACAATCCAACAATCATGCTCATAGTTATTTACACAATTGAATTGAAAGATTATGTCCACAAAACATTTGTGCATGAACACTTAAAGCATCTCTATTCATAATTACTAAAAACTAGAAGCAACAAAAATGCTCTTAAATAGGTGAAAAAACTGTGATACCATCATACAATGGAATACTATTCAGCAATAAAAAGAAACAAACTATCAAATCATGAAATGATATGGAGAAACCTTGAGTGCACACTGCTAAGTGAAAGAAGTCAATATGAAAAGGCTATATATTGTATGATTCCAATTATATGACATTCTGGAAAATGTAAAATTAATAGAGACAGTAAAAAGATCAGTGGTTACTATGGGTGTAGGAAAAAGGTAGAAGAAATAAGTGAAACATACAGGTGAAATGATTCTGTATGATACTGTAATGATAGATATATGGCGTTATGCATGTATCTATAGAACTTTATCACAGAAAGAATGAAGCTTAGTATATGCACATTTTTAAAAACTTATATTTTTCTCAAACATAGATTCTAGGTTATTGACAAGAATTTTATAAGTTTCATGCTTTCAGAGGCTTACTAATTATTCTCAGTGATATGCAAGTTAAACATGATTGAGGAGTATTCCTTATAAGAACACAAATTCGGGGGCAGTGGTAGGCAGAATGGTTCATCAAAGATATCCCCATCTGATCCCTGGAACACAGGAATATGTTACATTGCATGGCAAAAGGGATTTAGATATAAGTAGGTCACAGGCTGTAATATGGGGAAATTATCCTGGATTATCTGAGTGAATTCAATCTAATATCAAGGAAGGGCCAAGGTGCCAAGGAGTGTAGGCAGCCTTAAGGAGGAAAGGGAGGCTCTCCACTGACATTCAGTAAGGAAAGAGGGACCTCAGTCTTAGAATTGCACAGACCTGAATTCTGGCAATAACCTGAATTAGCAAGAAAGCAGGTTCTCCCCTACAGCCTCCAGATAAGAGTGCAGGGCCGCCAACGCCTTGATTTCAGCTTCAAGACACCCATTGTAGAGGACCAAGCTGACTCCAGCCAGACTTCTGACTTACAGAACTGTGGGATAATAAATTTGTGTTCTTTTAAACCATTCATTTTGTGGTAATTTGTTACAAGAGACAATTGCAATTTTTCCCGACTCAAAAATAGCTTTAAATTTAAAAATGTTTAGAAACAGTGAGTTTAGCCCTTATGTAATGTATAAGTGAGCACCATGAAAAAGATACCAGCAGATAAAGTATTACATAAATATTTCTAAACCCTGTGCTACCTCTGCTATTCTGCTCTAGGGTTTATTTATTCATTCAATTCACTCATTCACTTAGATATTTTGAAATGGAAGTACTGAAAAGGCTTGAAAGAGAAAAACATAAACAAAAAACCAGCAACATGAATGTAAATGAAATAAGAAATAATCGGTCTTGATGGATTAAAGAAAAACAAGTGCATAGAGAAGGAACCACGAGAAAAAAACAAACAAACAAACAAAAAAACAAACAAAAAAAACAGAAATTCATGAAATTACACATACAAAATTAGCAACCAGTAACCTTACAGAGGCTTAATAAAAACAGTGGTAGGGACCTGGGTTCTGGTTTCCGCTCTGCCTCTGACTGAGACAGAACTTTAAACACGTCAATTAATTTAACTGGCCACTTTGTGAGCTAATGAAAATTTTCTAGGACCTTTTGGATTTCAAATTTGGAAAAATAATAATAAGAGGAGGAATGGCTCTGGGAAAATGTTCTAATATTCATGGAGTCCTCGTCTCTGACATTATTGCTGTGGACTCTATCTCAGAACTCCAAATGGTGCCATGACTCTTGTGGGACAGGAGAGCACTTTTAAAAGGCGAGTATCAAGAGAAAATGAGGCTGACATGAAAACAGAAAGTGACTGTTTAAGATAAAGTTCTTTTAAGGGACTAAAGTGATACAAATGGCTACTAACAACTAGACAATCATGAATATGATCTTTTTTGCTAAAAGAATAGCTCTCTGAAGACTTAAGGACTTGGCTGACTATTGAAGGTTGAGTGTAAATGGGAAGTTTCACCAGTATGTTCCTCTGCACTGAAATCTCATTCAATTACACTTTTAATTTAACTGTTATTGAGATAGTTTTATGCTAGCAAGTAGATAATTTAGTGGGGGTAATAAGCAGGATTTATTTGGGCCATTAACTATTCCCTAAATGTTTCCATCTGAATGTTGCATCTTATTGAAACTGAAACTAAGTTTGTGTAAAAATTCCCCTAAGAGTAAATTGTAGGATTATCTGTTTTTCTTCTATTCTAAGAAAATTTGGTTAAGGTAGCATTAGCAATGATAAGGAAACAATAAAGTCATTTTTTCCTAATTACTATAATTACAAGCTTTAAATGAGAAACATGAGTGATTAAGACTTCATACTGAAAACAGGGTTCTGTAAGTTGCTGTCTGAGGACTTGTAAACTCTTAAGAGGGAAGGACTCCTCTCAGCTGGGGACTGAGTTTTCGGCAACCATCTTAAAGAGACGACAAGATTTTCACAGAATTTATTATGCTCATGTAAAATGTTAATAATTGTAAATTATGTGCAAAATGTAAAATTAAGAATGTATGGCTTTCTTAACATAGTTAAGATTTTTGAGAAAGGTTGAAGAAGAAATTAAGAAAAAGAAAGGTTGGATCAAGGAAACTTAATAGGGAATGGAGTGGGTAAGAGAGAACAACTTGAAGACGTTTTACAGAATTTCCAATAACTCGGATTTCTCTGACTTGGTAATTTCCAAGACACACTTTGATTTGTATTTGAATTATGACAACTAGGGTCAGAAGAGTCAGTTCACATGGGAAAAATAAATCTTTCAAATGCGAAATCTCATGAAAAAGCAGGATGATGGAATAAATAACAAATATCCTAAGACTCATTACAAAATTTTCAAGAATACATAGGTCAAGTCTATGTCATAAAAACATTTTTAAAAGATTCTTTTTCACCTTAAAATTATTTTTTTAAGTCAAGACAGAATGAAATCAGTTAAGGTGCCTCAACTTTCAAGGAGCTGCTAGTTCTCTGCTGCCTGCAGCTGCAGAGACAATCTTTCATTTTTCACTTTGCAAGGCTATTACCTAAGGAATTGTACTCCTCTCCTCAGAGAAAGCTCATAGATTGGACACTGGATTTAGGAGTTGTAGTAAAGGAATAATCATCCCTATTTTATATAAATTGGTTTTATATTTCTTAAAGTACTATATCTAATAATATTAGCATGTGAGTCAGAAATATTAACACAGAATGCATATATCACTGAAGTGTCTACAAAAATTTTCTTGTGTTATATTTATATATTATTTCATCTTCACAATAAACTTGTGAGATAATTACAATGCTCACTTAACTTGTAGCCCATTAGTTGGCATTTCAGTAGCAGGAAGACCAAATTATTGAGAGCCTGATCAAGTATCTGGAAAGAATTAAAAAATTAATCAGCTCAAATCAAGGTCTGGAAAGGCCATATATTAAAATTTGTTCTACTATTAAGAGAGTCATTCGTTTTACTCTGTACCTAACCCTATGCTCACTTGAGGAATAACTCTAAAAAAATGAATCATAACTGAGTAGAAAATCAACTAGAAGAGGTATGGGGAAAAGGAGCAACGTGCTATTGATGGATACATTGAGTGCCAGTGGTCTGATATTTGAAACACTAACACATTTTTATTTTAAAGCAGACTTAGAAGCTCAAAATGGGAGCATTTATTCGTGGTACAAATGCTTCTGAGTTATTTTATCAATAAAATAACTTATCAAAAAGTAAAATTTTAATTGTGGTTATTCACATTTATCAACTAGTGTACTGTTCATAGTACTTTATAAATATGTTGGCATTTATATTCACCACAACACTATAATGTGGAAACTGTTAGTATCTCTATTTTACAGATAAAGGAACTGAGACATGGAGAATTTAAGAACTTTGTTCAAGGTCTCACAGCTAAGCAAAGACTTCTACCCAGGCAGTGTAACTCCAGAGCATGGATTTTTAATTATTGTACTTTAATTCATATGACCACTCTGCATAATCAAGGAACAAATGTATTACATACATTGAACTTGCTTTTTGAAGGCAGAGAAATAGATATGTTTAAGAAACATTTTCTTCAAAAATATTTTATATGTTTTAGTTTGTTTTTAAGTTCATACATTTGTTATGTGGGGGGGGAAAAAAAAACAAAACAAACAAACAAACAAAAAAACACTTTAAGAGATATCCCACTCCATAGTAATATTAGTTAAAAAGTTTTGCAGTATTCAAAAGTTCTGGCTACCTAACTGTCCCTCTGAAAAGCTAAAGAGCTAGAAGAACCAAAAGGAGAAACTGTTAATATCTCTGATCACTTTAGTAACAGGAGAAAGGGAGAAAATAATAGTCAGTTCAGACTAATACGTATTGTCTTCTGCATGCCAGGGCTGTCCATACTAGTGGCAGGCAGGAGGCTTGCACACTCCTCCACAGGGATCCTGGAGGTGTGTGTGTTCTGCTAAGAATGCCGCGGCTGACAACAGACACATGAAAAAATGCTCATCATCACTCGCCATCAGAGAAATGCAAATCAAAACCACAATGAGATACCATCTCACACCAGTTAGAATGGAGATCATTAAAAAATCAGGAAACAACAGGTGCTGGAGAGGATGTGGAGAAATAGGAACACTTTTACACTGTTGGTGGGACTGTAAACTAGTTCAACCATTGTGGAAAACAGTGTGGCCATTCCTCAAGGATCTAGAACTAGAAATACCATTTGACCGAGCCATCCCATTACTGGGGATATACCCAAAGGATTATAAGTCATGCTGCTATAAAGACACGTGCACATGTATGTTTATTGCAGCACTAGTCACAATAGCAAAGGCTTGGAATCAACCCAAATGTCCATCAGTGACAGACTGGATTAAGAAAATGTGGTACATATATACCATGGAATACTATGCAGCCATAAAAAAGGATGAGTTCGTGTCCTTTGTAGGGACATGGATGCAGCTGGAAGCCATCATTCTCAGCAAACTATTGCAAGAACAGAAAACCAAATACCGCATGTTCTCACTCATAGGTGGGAATTGAACAATGAGATCACTTGGACACAGGAAGGGGAGCATCACACACCGGGTCCTATTGTGGGGAGGGGGCGGGGGGAGGGATAGCATTAGGAGATATACCTAATGTAAATGACGATTTAATGGGTGCAGCACACCAACATGGCACATGTATACATATGTAACAAACCTGCACGCTGTGCATATGTACCCTAGAACATGAAGTGTAATTTAAAAAAATTAAAATAAATAAATAAATAAATAAATTTTTTAAAAAAGAATGGGGCAGCTGAACCTTCGATGTAAATGGCTACACGAAGGTAGCTACTCAACCCAGCTGTCCTGGACAGCCCTTTTGTAGGCCAGTTAAGTCAGTATGCCCCCTTTCATTCTCAAAATATACTGATATGGACTAAAGCTTGGTGTGGCTAGAAAGGTTGGCTCCTAGGTACCAAGTTTCCAGTCCAGCAAAATATCTTCAGCAGCAGATACAGAACAATGAGCTCGGACGAGGAGCATTTCAGTAGCAGGAAGACCAGAAGTCTTCAGTGTCTGAAAGTCCCCTACACCACCAAGCTGGAGAGCTCAAAAACATGTCAAATTTATGGCAGTCTAGTAGAATAGGATTTGGGGAATCAGTTTAATGCAAAAGGTGATACTAATATAATGTGACATTTCTACACACCATACTTCTCAACAGGGCTGAATCCATGGGCATTGCAACCTGTGTGGCTGCACAATGCCATAGTCAGAAAGGCCTTGTGATTGATTTAATGCTCTGTTGTTGACATACTGAAATTCATAATAGTTTTTGAACAAGATGCCCTGCATTTTCACTTTGTACTAGGCCTTGCAAATTATATAGCCACTCCTGTTTGCAAGTATGCAGAGTGAAACCTACATGTACTACATAGAGTTTCAAACATTTCTGACATCTCCACACTACCGGACTTGAAGCTTACCTATTATAGTCAATAAGTTTTAGGGCTGAATTAAAACCTTATAACAAATACTTAATTAAATTTTTTCTTTTGTTTCACAATTTAAAATCTTATCAGATTAAATTTTAGAACACAAAACCTTCCAGGCAAAGTGGGTTAAAAAAATCCTTGTAGAATTGTATATTTTAAACCCAAGTAATAATGGAATCCCTGTGGACTAAACAATATCACTTAGCAGCCTGCACAATGTGAAAGACTAAAAGCTTTTAATTAGACTTTTACTCAATAGGGGAGAAAAAAATAATTTGAAAGACTCACGGCTAAAGCTGAATTGTTAGTTTTAACTTTGAACACAATGAAGAAACAATTTGACTAAATTAGTTTAGCTGTGTATTCATTAGCCTTTAATAGAAATGTGAATGCAAACTGACTCCAGGTTATTGTATTTAGATCCAGCTTTTTAATTAGTGATTGGCAAAATGTTTATCTAGTTTGTTGTGGGAATGTTGAATCATTTATACAACAGGACTGTTGTAAACCTTTATGCAATCTTAATTGGATCTTTTAGGAAAACAAGATTTCATGTATATAAAATCCAAACTATAGTAATAAAGTTAGCTAATTTATATCAAACTTGGCACTTAAAAAGAAAAAGTTGTGTTATGTGGCTCAGTGAGGTGAAGAAATAGTTTATGTCTATGTAGTTAACTACAATGGTCAGTTGAACTTGGGTAAACCTTGCTTATCATTGGTTTTGAAGTTGTACCTGATTTCCAGGTAGTAAGTGGCATACTAATCCTGTAATACTGGACACATTAATTAGCCTCTTTGAACCTAATTTCCTGCTTTGAGTTATTGTGAGTGTTCAAGATAATATATGAAAGGCCTTGTCCCTGTCATGGGCACTCAACATGTGGTAGCTATAATCATCATCATCATTGTCATCAATCAGGTGTTCTTTTAATGTACTGAAATTAAATATATTTTAACTATATTCTACCTATACTTTATAGATAAAATGAATCACATGTTGTAAAAATCAAAATCCTACAAAATTTAATATACAAAGGGCCATACAGAGAAAAGTACTTTCCCATTCACCATGAATAATGTGGCATATTGTATGCATTATTCAATAGGTTATGTCATAATTATACAATACAATAGCAGCTTATCTTAGAGATTATTCTACATCAATACATATAATATGTGCTCATCCTTTTAGTGGTCACATGGATATTTCATAATTAAAATAAGTAGTGCATTATTGTCGGAAAAATAGGTTATTTCTACCCTTTTGCAGTTGTAAATACATTGAAGTAAATATCTTTACTCACAGATTATTTTGTACCTGTGTAAGGACAGCTATAAAACAATGTTCTTAAATAACTTTTCTCTTTCTGCCATGGTAAATGATTTGTTTAGTATTTCCATCTTTCCAAAGTTGTTTTCAGTAATTTATAATCATAAATATTTATAATTCTATTCAAAATCATATTAATATTTTTCTATTTATATTTCCATATCTAATCTCTTATTCATTATAGTCTCTTCTGACTTTTTAGTTTCTTCCAAATGCATGGTTACTTGCCTATTTTTATTTATTGATTAGGTTGGCTAATATGTGATCTCTTATGGTCTTGTTAACATTATTGAGATTGTCTTTGTTACTACAACAGCTTTCAACAGCTTTGGGATTTATTTCATTATGGAACTTTTACGATTTTGCTTATCTCTCTCTCTCTCTTTTTTTTTTTTTTTTTTAGAGACACAAGATCTTGCTCTGTCACTACTTACACTGTAGTGAGTAATGCAATCCATGGCTCACTGCAGCCTCAAACTCCTGGGGTTAAGGGATCCTCCTGCATCAACCTTCCCAAGTAGCTAGGTCTACAGGCATGCACCACCACACCTAGCTAATTGCTAAGTTTTTTGTAAAGATGGGGCCTCACTATGTTGCCCAGGCTGGTCTCCAACTCCTGGCCTCAAGTGCTCCTCCTGCCTCAGCCTTCAAATCACTGGGATTACAGGCATGAGCCATCATGCCCAACCTTGTTTCCTAATTTTTAGTCTTCTGACTCTTTTTGTCCTTTTCTTTCTTCTGCTACAATGTAACTATGTTTTTGTTTTTATAACTTCTTGAGTTGAATGCTTAATTTAGGTATATTCTTATTTTTTTATTTAGATGAATTTTTAAGTTTATGTATTTATATTCTTTAAAACCAGAATATTTTTACCCTTATTTTATTTTTACAAGTTTTTAGTATATGTACTTATACTTTTATAAGTATATGTATTATGCTTTTTTAATATGAGTTTTTAAGTATGTGTATTACACTATTTTTAAGTGTATGTATTATACATTTTAAGTACATATATTTTTTGTGTATATGTATTATGTTTCTTAAAGTATAAGTATTATGCTTTTTTAAGTATGTTTTTATATATGTATTATACTTTTATGTTTTTAAGAATATGTCTTCATACTTTTAAAATTAATTATTTATTTATATGCATTTTAAGTGTATGTATTTATGCTTTTTAAAATTAGAACTATGTTTATGCCAGTAAACTTCATAACAGATAATACATAGACTACTTAAAAGACAAAAAAAATTAAAACAGATTTAAAAAAAATAGAATACCTGAGTAACTTATATGAAAGTTTTTCAGTTGATTGTTACAACAAAGGAAGTATTTTCTCTGAGTACTATTTGAGTTGGATACAATTGGTTCTGCTAGGTACTATTATAATTATTATTATTTTCTAGATATTTCAAAATTTTAATTGTGGGTTCCTATAATCATAAGAGTGTTTCAAGACAATTTTTAATTTTTAGGAGCTAGGATTTTATTTTCTACTTTTATATTCCTCTGAGCAGAGAATTTTGCCTTTACTGCTTCTATTTTGTTAATTCATTTCATTTTGGTTGTGCCTAATATAGTCATTATTAATGTACTATACATTTATGTATAGTACATTAAATACATTATATACATAATGTACTATGTACATAATGTACTTTTTGAGAAGAAATATACTCTGTTTTTTTGAGTATAGTTTTATATTTATCTATACTTAATTAGATCTAACTTATTATTGTTTTATTTTTCTGTGTATTCACTTATTTTTCATCCCTTTAAATTCATATTGTCTGAGAGAAGTATATTAAAATCTCTTGCTACCAAATTCTGTCTGTATCATATCATATGTTCTATGTTTTGCATCTATGTTATTTGGCACATTATACATGATTGTTAAATACTCATTGTGAATTATCATAATAAAGATTTTTTTGTGTCATTTAGGCCTTTTGTTCTATATTAAACCTTACCTGATACTAAAACAGTAAGCTAGACTTTTTTGGTTGTTTGAATTGTCTGGAACACCTTCACATATATTTTTATTTTTAACTTTTCTTAGTCATTTTGTTATAGTTGCATTTATGTATTCAGTAAAATTAAAAAGTGAATAAAAGGAAACATCAATAAAACCAAAAGCTGTAGTTCTATAAAAACACAACGAAATGGATAAACTCTAGGCTTACTGAGAGACATCCAGAGAAAGAGATACAAGAAGAAAGAGAGAGGGAGATACATAGAATATAATTATCATTATCAGGTATGAAAGAGAGCATTTCTACAAGTTCAAAAGGTATTAAAAGCATAATAAAAATACAAGACTTACATTTATGCCAATAAATTTGGTAACAGATCAAATAGGTAAAAATCATATATAAACAGATTTAAGAAAAAAAATAGAAAACCTGAGGAACTCTGTATCTATTAAAGTTTTTCAGTTAACAGTTACAACAAAATCCAAGGCCCAAATGACTTCAATAGTGAATTTTATCAATCATTAAATGAGGAAATAATACCAAAATGACAAAAACTTTTTGAGAAAGTAAAGCATGTGAGACTACTTCCCAACTTATTTTATAATGTTAGCATTTCTCTGATACCAAAATAAGACACAGATACTACAATAATCTTTTATAAATGCAGCTATGAAAAATTTTGCCTTAGCAAAATATTATCAAATCAAATCCAACAATATCTAAAGGTACGATTACACAATGACCAAGTATATTTTTCCCCTGGGAATATAAGAGTGATTCAAGATATAATTATACACACAAACACACACACACACACACTCTAACACACACACACAGAAAAAGAGGAAAACCACATGCTTACCTCAATAGATGTGGAAGAACACTTAACAAAATTTGACATTCACTTATAAAATTCTCAGAAAATTAGTGATAGAAACGAACTTCCTCAATTTAATAAATAATGTCTATAAAATACTTACAACTAACATCATGCTCAATTATTAAAGAGTGAATGCTTTTTTCCTAAGACTGGAAACAAAAAGAGGATGTTTGCTAACACTACTTGTATGACACATTGCAATGAAACAAGTAGCAAGTTCAGTAAGTCAAAAAAAAAAAGAAATAAAAGAAAAAAAGCAACGAAGGTATGAAGACAGGACAAAAAGATATTTTTAAAACTGTCTTTATTCTAAGACTACATAATGTGCACTTTGAAACTCTTAAGAAATCTACAAAAAGCCACCATGAGTGGTGGCTCACGCGTGTAATCCCAGCACTTTGGGAGGCCTAGACAGGCGGATAAGCTGAAGTCAGGAGTTCAAGACCAGCCTGGCCAACATGGTGAAACCCCACCTCTACTAAAAATACAAAAATTAGCCACACATGGTGGTGATAGCCTGTAACACCAGCTATTCGGGAGGCTGAGGCAGGAGAATCACTTAAAACTGGCAGGTGGAGGTTGCAGTGAGCCAAGATCATGCCATTGCACTCCAGCATGGACAACAAAAGGAAAACTTCATCTCAAAAGAAAAAAAAAAAAAAAGAAAGAAATCTACAAAAAGCTATTATAATTCATAAGTAAATTAACAAAGTAATGAGTAAATCACAGGATACAAGGAAACTATTTTAAAAATCAATTGCATTTGCATATACCACAAATTTAAAAATTAGAACTTAAAATTTTACTGTTTACTTTCAAATTTATTCTAACATGAAATAACTAGGGCTGAATGTAATAAAATGCATGCCAGACCTGTAGACTATAAACTACAAAATAGTCTTGAGAAAAATTAAAAATCTAATTTGATAGAAAGTTATGCCATAATCATGAGTCAGAAGATGCAACATTGTTAAGATGTAACAATGTAACAATGTTAACATTGTTAAGGACATGATTTCATAATAAAAAGTCATGGCAATTTAGCAGAGGC
This sequence comes from Theropithecus gelada, assembly GCF_003255815.1. Classification (NCBI taxonomy): domain Eukaryota; kingdom Metazoa; phylum Chordata; class Mammalia; order Primates; family Cercopithecidae; genus Theropithecus; species Theropithecus gelada. The sequence goes on along the minus strand of NC_037671.1, from coordinate 100,372,651 downwards.
ATGAATAATTTTAGCAAATATTTTAATGTAAAACTGAATAACCATATAGAAAAAATACAAATCTGAACCTTTACTCCATAACATACATGAAAATTAAATAAATGTAACTAAAATATCTCCAAATTAGTCTACATATTCAACATAATTTCAATCAAAACCCCAGGAAACTTGTAGAAATTAATGCACTGACCCTAAAATTTAAATTGAAATGAAAGAACCTATAGAACCCAAACAGAGGAGAGTCCTATTCAAAGTTTGATTCAATCGTGCCAAGAGAAGAAAATGATCGGATTATAAACTTCCTAAGGAAACACATTTCAAAAGAAACCCCAAACATCATGAATCACTAGCTGCTTTGTTTTTTTATTCATGAACTTAATCTACCTTCTCTTTCATCAAGTAAATAAAAATGTGTAATTCTGATTAAAAATATAAAAGCTAGCTCTGGTGACCAGGCAAAGTGGCTCATGTCTGTAACCCCAAAACTGTGGAAGACAGAGGTGGGAGAAGTGCTCAAGCCCAGGAATTCAAGACCAGCCTGGACAACACAGTGAGACCCCATCTCTACCAAAAAGAAATACAGAAAGCTAGCTAGGTACAGTGGTATGTGCCTATAGCCCCAGCTACTCAACAGGCTGAGGTGGAAAGATTGCTTGAGGTTGGAAAGTCAAGGCTACAGTGAGCCGTGATCATGCCACTACACTCCAGCCTGGGCAACAGAGCAAGACAGCGTCTCCAAAAATAAAAATTAATAAATAAACAATGTTAACTCTGGTAACCAAGAAGAGAAGGAACTGAAGAACAGCAGGTCTATATGCAAAAGATGTTTTATAGCATGAGATTTAAGTTGAAGATTTACCATAAAACTAGAAATATCAAGTGTAATGTTGTCATAAGAATAAATATATAGAATAATGAAACAGAATAGAGAATTCAGAAATTGATTTACTAACATGATACCAAATAATTTTCTTCTTTTTTAATTTTATTTTGGATTCAGCAGATACATGTGCAAGTTTCCCTCATGAGTAAATTGCATGTTGTTGAGCTTTGGTGTATGGATTATTCGGTCGCTCAAGTAATAAGCACAGTACCCTACAGGTAGTTTTTCAACCCACACTCCCCTCCATCCGTCCTTGCTCTAGAAGTCCCCAGTGTCTATTGCTGCCATCTTTATGTCCATGTACACCCACTGGTTAGCTCCCATTTATAAGTGAAAATATGTGAAATTTTGTTTTATGTCCCTGCACTAATTCACTTAGGATAATAGCCTCCAGCTATATACATGTTGCTGTAAAGGACATGATTTCATAATAAAAAGGCATGGCAATTTAGTGGAGGCATGAATAATTTTAGCAAATATTTTAATGGAAAACTGAATAACCATATAGAAAAAATACAAATCTGAACCTTTACTCCATAACATACATGAAAATTAAATAAATGTAACTAAAATATCTCTAAATGTAAAAACTAAACTTTAAAAAATTCTAGAAGAAATAGAGAAAATTTTATGATCTTCGAGCAGGCAAATATTTCCTAGATAATAAAAAATGATAAATTGGACTTCACCAAAATCAAAAATATTTTATTTTCAAAAGACACTGTTAAGAAAATATAAAGACCAGCCACAGACACAGACTGCCAGATATTGCATATACATTAATACATCACTTGATGATGGGGAAACACTCTGGGATATACCCTACCACATTGATCTGGGCAAAGATTTCTTGAGTAAGACCTCAAAAGCACAGGCAACCAAAGCAAAACTGAACAAATAAAAAATTGACTTTTTATGGGGACTTGGATTGCACTCAGATATTACAGACTAGATTCTGAGTAGACACATTATTAGATTTTAGATTTGGATGCTTGAATGCAAAGCATTCAGCTGATTCAAAATGAGGCTCAGGACTTCTCACCAAACATCATTTCGAAATTGGGCAGAAGAGGTCCAAACTTTCAGCATAAGACTCAGGAACTTGCTTGGAGGCATCCTCCCTCAGGGATCTCTAAACGGTGCCTGATTTTTGTATGGAGTTGTAGAAAGAAAACTTACTGTTTGAAGTTGTTTCAGTTCAAAGGATTCTATTTTTCCCATGGAAAAATAGGACTGTACATCACACTTGTATCCTTTGTGTGTATATGTATGTCTATTTCTCTTATGTCTTATTTCATCTTTTTATTATTTTTGATTTTATCCTTTTAGTGTGTACTTTACCTTTATTTACTTTTTAATTAGCAGCACCTGTAGCTGGCATCATTGTTGAATGTAGTTTTCTATACTGTATGGATAACTATGGTGTCCACACATGTAAAAAATACTAAATCTGAGAGTTCTAAGTTATCCTCATAATAAATAATAAATTACCCAGTTGAAAATATAATGTATTAAGCTATTTCATTACAAGTAGATATTAGGGTAAGATAAAGTTATTATTAGGCTTCTACTTCTAAAATACAGAAAGCAGATGCTTTTGTTGCTGGTGGGCTGGTTCAGTTCTTGACTTTACTGCACAAAAGAATGTGAGAGAGTCCAAAGTAAAAGTTGCTGTAAAGCAAAAGTATACTCTGACAGTGGATCAGAGCAAGCTGCTCAAAGGTGAGATAGCACTGACTGATACTGGTGGAATTCCCTTTATGGGAGTATTACATGATTTTTCATGAAAGGGTGGGAAGGAGTGTTGATGTTAAGCATATTACAGATGGTTTTTTAAGCCTGCATGCACAGCAGCTCTACATGCTGGTATATACATCACATGCCTCATTAGCGTCTTAAATTTCTACCCAGAGTTTACTATTGTAATGAGCATAGGTCAGCCCAAAGACATTGATCATGGGTTTCTGCACTTGCATGAGTTTGGGGATTTTCTCTTCTGCTCTTCTACCTCATTGCTGCAGGATGTTCTAACCACAAGCCCAGGATGCAGTTTGTGCATCGTTGTGTGTTTTGTTCCTCCATTTATTTGGCAAGTTTTGCCCCTAAAGGGGAGGCTATGACCACCATATCTAATCTACCTCACTTGGACTTTTATCTTGTTATTCTCCTCAGCCCATTTCTTACATTTCATCTGTAACTAAACAGAGTATATTATTTCAGGTAAGAAAGATCTATGTTCAAATCCTGACTTTGTCACTTACCTTGATCCTTAAGTCACAACTCTCTGATCTTAAATTCCCTTCTCTATTAAAATAAAGAATAGGATAATAGTGGGAATCATAATATTCCCTTTCATGAGTGAGAGAAAAACTATAGAAGTTGGGCATGTCAGTAAGGCTTAATAGAGAAAGTGATATTTAAACTGTTCCTTGATTCACAGGTAGGTCACAAACAGATGAAAGTGTTGCAGTCCACTTGGTTTTTTCTTGCCCACTACCTAGAAAAACCCAATACCCTGAAACAGTAGGGAATTGCAGCAGAGAAAGTTTAATAATCACAGAGCAGCTGTGCAATGAGGATGGGAGATAATTCTCAAACCCACCTCCTTAAGATATTGGAAGCAAGGGTTTTGAAGGACAATTTGATGGGCAGCAGACTAGGGAATAGATATTGCTAATTGGCTGGGTCAGGAATGAAACAATATGCTTGTCAAAACTATCTTCAGGCCCTGAGTCACACTGAGTCAGTTCCTGGGTGGGGGCCACAGGACCAGCTGAGTCAGTTTCCAGGTTTGGGTCACTAGTCCAGGTGCTATCAGTTGTTCTATCAAAATGCAAGGTCTGAAAAATATTTAAAACACAAGTCTTAGGTTTTACAATAGCAATGTCATCTATAGGGGAATTTGGGGACATGGAGGTTTTACATCTTGTGACCATTGGCTATGTAATCCTGAGCAATACACAGTTATAAAAAGTCCAGTTATAAAACTGTGACTTGTTAGAGTTTAACTCTAATGTATCAGTCTGTTTCACACTGCTATAAAGAACTACCTGAGACTAGATAATTTCTAAAGGAAAGAAGTTTAATTGACTCACAGTTCCACATGGCTGAGGAGGTCTCAGTAAACATACAATCATAGCAGAAGGGGAAGCAAGGCACATCTTACATAGTGGCAGGAGACAGAGAATGAAGGAGGAAGTGCCACACACTTTCAAACAACCAGATATCCTGAGAACTCACTCACCATCACAAGAACAGCAAGTTGGAAGTCTGCCTCCATGATTCAATCACCTCCTGCCAGGCCCCTCCCCCAATACATGCAGATTACAATTCGTGATGAGATTTGGGTGGCGACAAAAAGCCAAACCATATCACAAACCTACATCTTAGCAAAAGAAACAATGACTGGTTAGAGTTTAACTATGCCTACATCTTAGCAGAATTCTGGCCCCCCTACCATAATTCTAACCTTTGTGGCTTTTCATTAGTTTTACAAAACTGATTTTAACCCCCAAGAAAGGAGCGGTTTAGTTTTGAGACGTGACTATTATCATTCTTGCTTTAAAGCTAAACAACAAACTAAATACCTCCTATAGTTGGTCTAGCCTACATGTAAATATGAGCAAAGACAGCTTCTGAGGTTAGAAGCAAGATGGAGTCAGCTGTGTTAGATTTCTTTCACTGTTATCATTTTGCAAGGGAAGTATCAGAATGAAGAATGTAGCATTTGAAGAATGTTTTCTACAGCAAATGAACATAGATAAGAAATTACAAGGTATACTTTACAGCTATTCCAGTTTGTACATGGAGTAGGAAATTATGAGAGCTGTGAAAGATGACTATAAAGGCAGATTGGGATTAGATCATAGAGAGCTTTAAATTCGAAGACACAGAATTTCAAATTCATATGATAGCTAATGGGTAGAAATAAAAATTCTTGACCAAGAAAATGATTGTTCAAAATTATACATAGAGAAGAGTATTCTGGTGATAATGAAAAGTACAATTGATGCTTGACCAACCAATGATCATAATTCAAGAGAGGGTTAATTAGGAATTCACATAGAATGAGACAGGTCTAAGATACCATCGGTTGTAACATGCATCCCTATTTTATGTACCATCATGAAAAAATGCAAAGCCCTGATAATTAAACTCTGACACAATCCTAATACACCACTGATTTTAAGACATGTGCCAGTTTCAGACATTAACATTTGAACAAATACACATGTTAAAACTGATGAAATACATTTTAATGGTTTAGTGAAAAGGAAGAAGAAATTAAAATTCTTGACAGAATTTGATTTTCGAATTGCTGAAGATAGAATGGAAAAGGAAGAAATCAAACATGGACTTGAGATTATTTTAGTTGGATTTCTTGATGCCAGTATAAAAAAAATGGGAAGTCATAATGAGAAAAAATGGTTTAATTGTGATGCCATTGGGATTTCTGGGTGTTGTCAAAGAGTCAGAAATGTGAAATACAGCTTGAAAACATGGTTGTTATTTGAGAGTGACATTTAAAAATCATCTCCTTAGGAGTAATTTTTAAAGCCATGGGAATATGTGAGCTCACTAATTAGCAGAGGATGTAGAAAGAAAATAGAACTAAGGTTAGGAAGCTAAATTTCTGAAGGAGGATAAAGGAACAAACAAACAACAACAAAAACAAAAACAGAGAACAAAAGAAGTAGAGAATAGAAAAACAGTCATTCTAAGATAGGGAATTCAAGCTGGGAAAGAAGAGTTTCCAGAAGAATGGGTTGGCCATTAGAGTCAGTGGTTATAGAACCAAGAAGGAAATCAGTTACTGCAGGAAGAAAAAAAATGGTTCATTTTCAACCAAAGTTAATTAAATGAAGTTAAACTTTTACATGCTGAAAAATAGTCTCAGAGAAACATGCAGAACAGATTTTATGTTCTTTTCTTTTTTGAGATTTTTCCAGTGTTTAACAGGGACACATTTTGTTTAAAAAGCTAGCATATAGGTGTCTAGAATCTGCCCCAAATTTTTAAAAGCTAATGCATGCAATTTACCAGTAATCTTAACTGAATCTGAAACATAGTGTCATAATAACTTCTCTAGTTCCTAGTACTGCAGATGGTCATTAGAATTTTCAAAGAGAAAAAATAAATGTAGCATCCAAAAATATAAAAACAAAGAGCAAAACATTTCTCTAAATGAATAAATAAATATTAATATGCATTATATTACAAGTACTTTCTAACAGAGATTAAGGATATCTGGTATATATTCATCCAGAGCCAAAAGCTCTACCAAGTCACACCTTCTCATAGAAAGCATCATTTCATTGAAAGGAAGCACCTTACCTTATGTCCAGCTCCTCACTCACCCCAATAGCAACCTGCTTAAGTCACATGAAGAAATGACTAGCACTTTCTGCGTCTCCATGTATGCATGGGCAGGGACAATGGGACTACTCCCGTGTCAGCTTTTGTCCAGCTTCTGTTGTGTTTCCCAATTAAAAGAATAAACCAGCATTCAGATTCATTTATTGTTATACATTGCAGTTTTTGAGGAAACTGTAAAGTTAAATTCTCCTCTAGAAACATGCCTGGGTAAAGAAAAGGAGATTAGGAAGGAGTGAATCACCTTCTTCAAGTGCCCCCACCCTGAACATTCTATACTGGCAAAGTCATAGTAAAATGAGCATTAAGGGGAAGACTTAATGCAGAAAATGTAAGCTCAAAAAGTAGGGACAGAAACTAACATTTGTTGAGCATTTAACTATGAGCCAAATCTTCTGCTCAGTGCTTGAGATACATTATTTTATCTCATTCTGAAAACTACACTGTGCGATGTATATTATCGGTCCCATTTTACAAGTTCTGATACTGAAGACCAAAGAGGTTATTTGTAATCTGTGAAAGAGGTTTAACAATATCTACCTTCTAATATTGTTGTGCAAATTAGAGATTATTCATTTACTCAAAAATATTTATTGAGTACCTGTTACATTCCAAGAACTGTTCTAGTTACATGAATAATCGAGCACTGTGCATGCAACATACTTGCACTAAAAAGAAGGGCATGGATTTCATCTTATGGAATCACAAGCGAACAGAGAGGCAATCAAAGGGTCTGCTCATGACTTCTGAGGAATATCCTTTTCCCTTAGTTTCCAGGCAGGCATTGATCATTGACCATCATCAGTGGACGCTTTGCTGTGTTTTCTTTCTAGACAGCTGTATACCTGGATAACACATTGTTAAATAAATGGACCAAGATGGCTCCTGTATATTGGCCTCTATGTTAATATAACAGGTTAGGACCATTATGTCAAAGTCCACCAAACTCAAATTATTATACATCCAATTGCTTTAAATATAGACCAAATAAACATATTTTTAACCAGTTAGAGTGTGCCTAATTTGGCCACCTGTGAAACTGCACCCAACACTTGCTGGCCATAGATGAGACAAACTAAGTATGCAAAACAACAAAAACAATTTGCAAGAAAATAATCATAAAGAAAGATTATGTTTCCAAGAGCTTATTATACCCCACCTCCCTATACACATACACGAAACCAAAAAAAATCTCTAATAAAGGACCGTAATCAAAATTTTGCTTGAGAATATAGTAAGTTGAAAAAAATGACACTGATTGTGCCTCTATCTACAAAATACTCTTATTAAAATACAAATTGTATGCATTTTATGTACAGTAGTTATATTTCTACAGTTCTTTATAAAGAGTTAATGTATAGTGTATTAAACAGAAAATATAGGGGTCTTCTAGTAAGAAAAATATATGGTAGGGACACATTTAACCCATTAAAAATATAATTTGAAAAGTATTTGATGTATTATTCACATGTAAATAGAAGTAGCTATATACTTTTTAATCCAGTTCACAGAAGCAATATTTTATGAAATATTGAAAAGAGCGGACTAAGTTTAAATTCCAGATTGGCCACTTAATAGCTGCAACATGGGCAAATTACTTATCTTCTCTGAGTCTCAGTGTTCTGATTTGCAAGCTAAAGATAGTAATGTTTAGGATGATCCACATGAAATTGCTGATATGCAACAGTTTTTTACCTACAGAGAAGGCAAGTTCATGTGGTTTAATCAAATAATGAACTCTTATATGTATGGTGAGGGAATTACAGAGATAACCTGTGATGAGCCTCCAGCATACTTCCTGGAATATAGTCAACACACAATAATGTTCCCTTATATTTCTCTCAATTCTCCATGGATGATGCTAACCATTAGGATAATCTGTATTCAATTTTCTGTGTTAGTGAAGATATCCACAGGATGGGAAACCAAATGCTGCAAGTGATAGTCATATATTGTTACAGCTGAATATAGGTAATAATTATTTCAGCCTACTATTTTTCTTTTCAAATCAGGAACCTGAATAGAGCCACTAATAGAGAACACTTTACCATCCTAGATTAGAACCATGGTCAATAAACCCACAAATTTTCTTACAGAGCTAATTCATCTTAACTCAAACTTCAAATGCCAGAAGGTCCAAGAGGGCCTCTTTGTGGTAATGTAGAGTTTAAAATAAAATGTAACATCAGTGTTAATTTAGAATGATGTTATGTTAGAACTTAATAAACATTACCAACTGTAGCCATTTCATAATAATTAAGTTACGAGGAACATTTATTAAAATATTTAAAGGAAAGATCCCTAAAATAGAGCTAAAACATTAAGTTAGCAATATAGATCTTAATATATTTTCCATGCTGCCTCCTATAAATTTCTCTTTCTCACACTTACTATTTATACCTTTTCAAGGCCTCTTAGGCTTACTTATTTTATGTAAACTTTAGCATAATAATGCAATATTCACAAAATCTTTAAAAAGAACAGGCCACTCTCATTTTATAGGCATGCTGTTGTTTTATACACTGTTTGTTAGAGAGCATATACATGCTATATTCAAAATAAGAATACCAGCAGCAGGAAACAGCAAAATGTCATGACCACTTCAATTAAGAAGTATAGTTATGTGTTAGATTAATTAAAGCTCTAGGCTTTGATTCAGAAAAATATTGACTGCAATTCAGCCTCAACTAGATTCAAAACTGGCAAAAAGCAAACGTATTAATATGTGGTCAATAATGACTGACAGCCTTGGCAAAATCTGGTAGAAAATCAAGAAATGATTTTCTGGATATACAGTTTAAGCCTACTATAATCCATTTTTCATCTGCTCATACCCTGTCAGTGGTATTATTATATTGCCTATGGAACTCAAATTACAAAGCAATCTTTCTTTGCTTATGTTATACCATGCCAAGTAGGCCCAACAATTCAGAAATATAAAACCACTACTGCTGCCCATTTTCAATAGAAAGTAAATAATTGGCTAGGTTTTTATTTGAATAGTAGCCTTGCTTTCCACAGATCAGAGGAAAGATAAAGTGGAACAAGTTAAGAAGGAAAAAAAGAAAAAGAAAAAGATTGCCTCAGAGGTGACTGAAGTTAGCAAGGGCACCCGAGAGTCAGGATCATAGCACCACTTTGTCATTTGTTTTTCTCAAAGTGTACCCAAAGGTGGTTTCTAGCTCTTGATTTAGGATCTAAGCAATCCTGTCAGTACTGTCTCCTTCATCAACTATTCTGTATTCACTCCCTAGCAAAGCTGGTTATCAATTAATTTTTTCTGATTAAATTTACAAGAATAATACAAAACAATTGCCCTGTGAATTTTGCCTCTGATACCCCAGCCGACCAAATGTAAAGGTGGCATATGGCATAAAAGCAAGCTGCAGATGGCCCAACAACAGCCGTGCACATCTGGCACATGGCTGTTTGATTTTGTCTTTGCCAACTCACCAGATGACTCTTTCTGGAGAGAAGCCCAATAAGAGGAATTCACTCATCTTCCTTCTTTCACAAGCTCAATGTTTTAGTCACTCTTCTCACTCTCATCTGTACATCCTGAAACAATTATAAGATTCTCATCCATTCTAAAATAAAAATATGTATTTTTTTCTGGTTCAATATGACAGTAAATAGAAACCAGGTTCTCCAATTTTACAACCTCTGTAACTAATTCAGAGCTTTATATCTGGAAGCTAGTTAGCCTATAAAATGGAAGAACATTTGGTGCAATGATTATTTAGTGGTAAAAATACACTGATGAAAATCCAGGAATATCACTTTCCCTCCAAAAGCTTTGCAGCTAGATATTGGAATCAAGCTATCAAGATATTTTTAATCTCACTCAATTTGACAGTAGAGATACAATTGGAATAGAATATTAAGAAATCACTCTTATTACAAAAATTATTTTTATGGGAGGTAGATTTACATGTTCTAGGATAAGAGCATATATGCTTTAAATATGAGCTATCAGCATAAGATGTCTGTGGTTGTTATTTTTGCTAATCCCCAACTATTACCTATTCTCCCCATTTCCAGACACAGGATGTGATTGATGTTTGTGACTATGTGACTTGCTTTGGCTAATAAAATTTGAGTGCAAGCGACATATGCCATGTCCATGTGAAAGACTTCAAAGCCAGTATGTGATTTACTACATTTCCTTCCCACTGATGAAGTGACCCTGAAAGCACATGTATAGAAGGAGCCACCATCAACCTGGGTCTCTAAAAACTACAATGAGTAGATGTTTTGCTGCCAAGTCACTTCAAACATATAGACTAAGTGAGAAACTTTCGTTAAGCACTGAGATATGAGAGGTTTTTTTTAGTGTATTATTAACCTATCCTCACTAATACAAAGTCAAACATAAATTTCATTAATACAATCATCTTAACTTCAAGTTCAATAAAAAATATCCAGAGTGATTTAATAACTCAGGCAAACTACCTTATATAATCATATTGAAAAAGACAGGATTTTATTGATAAGTTGAGAGACTCTAGTCTCTGACTTAATTACCCCCCTTTCTTCTTGCTTTGCCACAGAGAGAAGTGAAATCAGATAAACTGGAAGTACAAATGGAACCTTTATAGTAGAGTGTTATAATCCAGCATTTAATCTATTTCCATGCTATTGTATGATCTGAAGCTTAATAGAAACTACTAGTAGAAACTCTAGAAACCATATTTCCTTCAAGTTCCTGGAAAACAGAAAACATGAAAATACCTAGAGATGATTTTTTGTTTTTTACTGTAAGAAAAAAGTATTTGGGGAGCTATCAAGGATTTTTGTTTTGCTATTTTTGCTGTTTTTTGGCCGTTTTTTTTTTTTGGTTGTTGTTGTTGTTCTATTTTAACAATTCTAACTTTGATTTCTCTTGGGCTGATAAAAGTTAGATATTAAAGACTTGACTTCCCATTATGGGTGACTGACACCAAGAGTCCAATGACTCACAGGGTTATGTCTGAACATTACCCAAATTTTTCTTCAGTGCCTCACAGTCAACATGTCCAAAAGAAAACAAGTCTCCTTCCTAAAATTTATTTCTTTTACTCAGTTTCCCAGCCACAAGAATGCAACCACCATTTCCTCAAGTTTTCTGAGTTAAAGGTACACGATCCACCCTTGACTTTGCTATATTTCCTGGTTTATGAGGTGATATGGCTTGGCTCTGTGTCCCCATCTAAATGTCATCTGAAATTGTAATCCCCATGTGTCAAAGGAAGGACTCAATGAGAGGTGATTGGATCATGGAGGCAGTTCCCCCATGCTGTTCTCCTGATAGTGAAAAAGTTCTCATGATCTGATAGTTTAAAAGTGGCAGTTTCCCCTGTATGGACTCTCATTCTCTTCTGCCACCTTGTGAAGAACTTGATTGCTTCTCCTTTGCCTTTCACCATGATTGTAAGATTCCCCAGCCATGTGGAACCGTGAGTCAATTAAAAACCTCCTTTGTTTATAAATTGCCCAGACTCATGTAGTATCTTTATAACAATGTGAAAATGAACTAATACAGATAATTGGTACCAGCAGAATGGGGTACTACTAAAAGTCTGAAAATGTGGAAGCAACTTTGAAACAGGCAGAGGTTGAAACAGTTTGGAAGGCTCAGAAGAAGACAGGAAGATATAGAAAAGTTTGAAACTTCCTAGAGACTTGTTGAATAGTTTTCACCAAAATGCGGGTAGTGATGTGGATGATGAAGTTCAGGCTGAGGTGCTCTCAGATGAAGATGAGGAACTTGTTGGGAATTGGAGCAAAAGTTACTCTTGTTATGTTTTAGCAAAGAGACTGGTGGCATTTTGCTCTGTCCTAGAGATCTGTGAAACTTTGAACTTGAGAGAGATGATTTAGGGTATCTGGTGGAAGAAATTTCTAAGCAGTAAAACATTCAAAAGGTGACTTGGCTATTCTTGAAAGCATACAGGTATATATGCTCACAAAGAGATGGTTTGAAATTGGAACGTATGTTTAAAGGAAAAGCAGAGTGTAAAAGTTTGGAAAATCTGCAGCCTGACCAGGTGGTAGAAAAAAAAAAAAAATCGTATTCGGGGGAGAAACTCAAGCCAGCTGCAGAAATTTGCATAAGTAATAAGAAGCTGAATGTTAATAGCTGAGACAAAGGGGGAAATGTCTTTATGGCTTCTCAGAGATCTTCAAGACAATGTCTCCCATTAAAGGCCTGGAGGCTTAGGAGGGAAAAATGGTTTCAGGGGTCAGGCCCAGGGCCCCACTGCTTTGTGCAGCCTCAGGACATGGCACCTTGTGTCCCAGCTAATCCAGCTCCAGTCATGGCTAAAATGGGCCAAGTACAGCTTGGGCTGTAGCTTCAGAGTATGCAAGCACTAAGCCCTGGCAGCTTCTACATGGTGTTGGGTCTGTGGCTGTGGAGAAGAAAAGAATTGAGGTTTGGGAACCTCCACCTAGATTTTAGAGGATGTCAAGGAACACCTGGATGTCCAGGAAGAAATTTGCTGCAGGGGTGGAGCCGACATGGAGAACTTCTGCTAGGGCAGTACAGAAGGAAAGTGTGGGTTTAGAGGCCCCACACAAGGTCCCCAGTGGGGCACTGCCTAGTAGTGCTGTGAAAAGAGTTACTGTACTTCAGACCCCAGAAAGGTAGATCCAATGACAGGTTGTACCATGTGCCTGGAAAAGCTGAAGGCACTCAATGCCAGCCTGTGAAAGCAGTGGCAGGCACTGTACCCTGCAGAACCACAGAGGCAAAGCAACCCAAGACCATGGGAGCTCACCCCTTGCATTAGTGTGCCCTGGATGTGAGACATGGAGTCAAAGGAAATTTTAAAGCTTTAAGATTTAATGACTGCCCAGCTGGGTTTCCAACTGGCATGGGGTCTGTGGCCCCTTTGTTTTGGCCAATTTTTCCTATCTGAAACAGGAACATTTACCCGGTGCCTGTATGTACCCCCATTATGTCTTGGAAGTAACTAACTTGCTTTTGTTTTTACAGGCTCATAGGTGAAAGAGACTTGCCTTATCTCAGATGAGACTTTGGACTCGGACTTTTGGGTTAATGCTGGAATTAGTTATGGCTTTGGGGGACTGTTGGGAAGGCATAATTGGTTTTGAAATGTAAAAAGGTCATGAGATCTGGGAGGGGCCAGAGTGGAATAATATGGTTTGGTTCTGCGTCCTGTCCAAATCTCATCTTTAACTGTAATCTCTATTTGTCAAGGTAGGGACATAGTGGAAGGTGATTGTATCATGGGGGCAGTTTCTCCCATGCTGTTCTCATGATAGCGAGGGAGTTCTCACAAGATCTGATGGATTAAAAGTGGCAGTTTCCCTCGTATGCACTCTCTCTCTCTCCTGCTGCCTTGTGAAGAAGATGCTTACTTCTCCTTCATCTTCTGTCATGATTGTAAGTTTCTTGAGGCCTCCCCAGCCATACCGAACTCTGAGTCAATTAAAACTCTTTTATTTATAAATTACCAAGTCTCAGGAAGTATCTTTGTAGCAGTGTGAGAACAGACTAATATACTAGGTCTTGTTGACTTTGTTTCCAAATTTTTCCCTTCTGTCATCACCATTTCCATTTTTTTAGGTCAAGATTTTATTATATTTCATGGGGATATTGCTATAACAAATTAACTTCTTTTGGCATTTAGACTTGCTTCTCCCAAGTCCACTTCTTTTTGGCTACCAGAATTAACTCTAATCATGTCACTCTTCTGCTTGGCTCTCACTTTTCCAGTTGTTTTTTAATTTTTTGCTTCATATGGTCACGTATCTTAATATTACAAGTGTCCAGCTGCAATAATTGTTTTATTAGTTGTCTTAATATTTTTCCTCTGTAGACATCCATCTTAATATCATAGCATTTTTTCATTATTGTCCATTGCAATAATGATTTTAAAACTTTAAGAGCAAATGGGCAAAGTTGAGCAAGTGTAGTTTGTAAAAGACCCAGAGAGGGTTCTTATATATTTCACTCTGATTGAGAATAACTAACCTATGTAATAAAGTCTAAATGCATTATCATTGCATAAAAGATGCTTCATAATCTGAAAGCTGCCTGATTTCATAGTTTCAACTCCTCACCTATCTCCCTGCTTGTTCTTCATACCCCTACCCACTAACACACATGCAAACACACATGTACAAATATATCCAACTCTACCAAACAACTTGGACTTAACTAAATCTTCCATGATTTATCACGTCTTCCTATATTTGCATATACTTTTTACTTTACCTGAAATATTCTTCTCCTAATTTTCCACATAATATCATCCTATTCATCATTCAAATTTCAATGTTACCACTTCGATGAAGATTTTTTTCTTCTTTCCCTAACCCCTAACACTACCTGATCTCTTATTTGTGCTCCTATAGTACTTCAAAAATCTTATTTTTAAAATGCACTCATCCAACTTTATCTACCTGACTAGCGTATTAGTTTGCTGGGGCTGCCATAACAACATATGACTTAAACAACAGAAATTTATTTTCTCACAATTATGGAAGCCAAAAGTGTCAGATCAAGATGCAGCATGGTTGGTTTCTTCTGAGGCTTCACTTTTGGCTAGCAGATGGCCACTTTTACCCTGTGTCTGTACATGGTCTTCTCTCTGAAGACATCTGTGTCATAAGCTCCTCTACTAAAAGGATATTGGTCATATTGAATTAAGGCCCACCCCAACATTCTCATTTTAATTTAATTACCTATCTAAAGACTCTACCTCCAAATATAGTCACACTCTGGGTACTGGGAGTTGGGACTTCAATATATGAATGTTGGAGGAAACAATTCAGAATATAACAACTAGGTCATAATACTTTGAGTCAAGATCTGTCTTAGTGACTTATGTATTTACAGTTTCTAGCAAAACCTCCAATACATAACTTCAGTAAGAGCTCTCAAACCATTTCCCCTAAAAATAAACAGAGATGGAAGTCGAAGGTGGTCCAAATCCATAAGGAGGAGAGGTCAGAGAGAGGACATGAGGATAGCATTAGTTCACAGGATTCAGTCAATGACCTAGGTCACTTATTTACCATGCTGCTGACCAGGCAAAAAGTAATCAAAAAAGGTGAAGGTGAAAAAGGTAAAGGCAAAGAGCTTATTGTCACTGAGGATGAAATGGATTCAGTCACAAGTATTGGGAAACCAAGACATAGACCAGAAAATATAGTTCTTGATAGACAAAATAATAAGGCAGAAATCCTAACACTAAATCTTAGAGCTATTATTCGTGCCAACTTTTTAGTTGTTGTGGTCACATCTGTTAGCTATTACCACATGATACTATGTAACAAATTGCCCCAAATTTATTGGCTTAAAGTGGCAACTCAGGCATCTGTGGTTCAGCTAGGGTAGGGAGAGGTGGTTTACTCATCTATTCTAGGCCAAGCTGGCCAGCTCTGCTTCAAGTTTTTGTTGTTTAGGCTTATCCTCACTGTGAGTTGGATTCAGGTCAGCTCCATGTGTTTTCATTCTGGGGTCCAGTGTAAATAAACAGCATCTACCCAGGGGAAGCTATTCTCATGGTGACAGCAAAAGTGCAAGAGGGCAAGCCCAACCAGGTTAGTCCATTTCAAGCCTTTGTTTGCATCATATCTGCTAACATTCCATTGACCAAAGCAAGTCACATGGTTGCATACAAAGTGAAGGTGGAATTTCACTCCACCTGTAGTAGAAGGGATAGTAATGTCACATGACAAAAGCCGTGGGTACAGGAAGTAGTGAACAATTGGGACCAATTACACAATCTACCATAAGGACCTTCAAGATATTGAAGTTAACTTTACAGGAGAAAACGAAGTCAACCTTCAGTCACTTCATAGATTGTTTTCTCTTTACTTAGCCTTAAGTAAAGACAAAATTTACTTAGTAAAGATAAGTATATTTATCTAAAGATAAATGTACTTAGTAAAGATAAAATTTACTTAGTAAAGATAAATATCCTTATAAAAATGGAAAAAAATCATAATTACTCAAATAATATACAAAAAGATTTATTTAGTCATCAACCAATATCTTATTCCAACATAGAATTATATAAACTTTTATTAATTTTTCGTCCCTCCCAACATAATACCTTCTACCTGGCTGAATCTTACTCTTTGTACAAATCCCAGCATAAACGAAACTGTCAATGTTGCACTTGCTATTCTATGCTCTCACAGCATTTTCAGATTCCTGATTTTTGAAAATTTCCTTCTATTTCAGTATAGGGACAACCAGGTCTATGGTTATATTGTTAATTGCTGTAACAGAAACATCTAATACAGTATCTGGTGCATAGTGCTCACCAAGTAAATGTGTGTTGAGTGAAAAAGAAGGATATCCTTGGCTTACAGTCTTCTCAGAGTTAAGTGATGAGTCTAAGAATATTACTGGATCTTAGGAGGGCCTGAGACTGTGTCCTGCATCTCAGTCAACAGGACCTCTAAAGAATGCAATACAAGGCCTCTGAGTACAAACTAAATGCAATAGCTAACTCCAATTTAAACTCACACTTGAGCTATTCTGGCTTATAAATAATACTTTTTTATCATTGTATTTCTTTATTTGAGTAGGTAAATGCTCCTTTAAGATGATTTATTGGATATCTGTCCTTAGGATCAGAATATGTAAGTTAAACTCATTTTGGGGAGGTGAGGGGAATGTCTGAAACTGAGGGCAATCATCTTGTTAATAATAGAAATCCTTCTGGCATCAGGATTTAATGCAGGCCTATGTCTGAAGCTTGAGTAAAATCTCCAGATGATCTGTGTGCCTGCTGAACCGACAGAGCAGCAGTAGCTTCTGTGGCTCAGGAGAAAGGTGCTGACAGTTCAACATCACAGTTAGGCCAGGTTTCAAAGATCTGGAGGGAACAGGCCAAAACACTGGCCCCTTAGGGGAGATGAACAGGAATTCCAGGAAACTATTACTGCTACTAAATTTGCTACCATCTAATACAGTAGGTTATTGAATGCACTAAATAATGAAAGCCACATATTAAGGCAATGGTAGTCCAGTTTTTACCTCCCTAAAAATATTGTTAAAGGCATGTTTAGACATAATACCTAGTTCGAGTTGATTTGGGTGTGGTGAAGCCGCAAAGTTAATAAGGGAGTTGGATATAAATTATCCAAACTCCTTATCACAGCCTTTAGAGCCTCTACGATCTACCCTCCCAGCCTTGCCTACCCCTTCTCATCTTAGAAGCACCTGGATCAGGACCGATTCAAATATACCAGTATTAATTCTGACTGTCTGAAACTCAAATGCCGAAGTCTTTCCTGTGTCTATCCTTTTATCTCCACCATCTCCTGTACTTACAATGTTTTTCTAAAATGTCTTCCTGGATGGCTCCACATCTTCATTCAGATCTTTGCTAAAACACCACCTGCTGAAAAAAGCCTTCCCTGACCACATAATCCTCACTCCAGCCACCCTTGCTCCCTTTATTTTTCTTCATAGCGCTTGCCATTCTATGAAGTTATCTTATTTGTTGATGATACTCCCTACTAGAATAGAACTTCCTCAAGGATAGAGACTCAGTAAGTATCCTGAATGAATACATTCATGAATGAACAAAAGAATACAAGCAGAACCGGCAGTAAGACTGCTGAATTTGACGTGAGTGACAGAGCCTTGTTGTAGGATTGATCTCAAAGTTTGGTATGAGATTAATTACAATAACAATTGCTAATGATATTATTCCACTTTTATAGAACATATGCATGGGACAGGCACTGTGTAATGCACTTTACATGCATTAATTTATTTAATTATCAAATAACCCTATGAGACAGGGTACCATTTTTATTTATGTTTTACAGGTAAAGAAATGGATAGTCTCCGGGACTATAAGTTGAAGGACTTTAGGTAAGTAAAAGGCAGCACAGAAAGAGTCCAGAATGTTTTATTTAAAGCATAAGCCCAATGCTGTGATGTCTACTGGGACACACAATGCAGCCCTGTTAGGTCCTTTGGTTTCTGGAAGTTATGCCACTAAAGTATGAATGCAACTACCTCATAGTTTTGTTTTCACTTCATTTTCACCCAAAATTTTGCTCATGTCACAGAGGATTTGAAATCTGTAATAAGCTTGATTTCAACTTTCTCTTTCCCTTCTGGGTCATTATGACCTTGAGACCTGTCATGGTTTCACAGATCTTTCCTATAGGTCTCTAAGTCCTTGAAACATGTACATTTCCTTTACTCTTTGTTTATTTTGGTTACTTCTTAGTAATATTATGCTTTTCTCACCCAGTATTCATCCTCTATTCTCTGTCACTGACTACTGCTTTCCTGGCCTCTACAGCATATTGTAACTAAATTTATAATCTCTTTTGTACATAAGATGAGGTTATTAATATATAAATTGGAAATTCCAATTTAGTGATCAATGTGTAGTTTCTCTTTTGAAAATTTTAATATTCCCATCACAATTAGTAATAACAAATGGCATTACGGTCTTTCCTGTTCTAATCTATTTTGCTTTCTCATAACTCTTTTATTAAGAGTATTTCAAAGAGTAAGAAATGTCTCTCAGGCAACCTCAGCATCTAATTTTCTGCTTTGGCTCCCACGCTTGGCATATACACAGACATTCACACTACTAGAGTTTAAATGAGACAAATACGTTTGTGGTTATAGATCTGGAGCCCAAACAATTTCTTCTTTTCAATGTGTCAACAAAAACATAATGACAAACAAAAGAATGACTGGCACACAAATTTTCTAACCAGAGATAGCAATTAGACTTACAGTCAATGCCTGCAGTGGTAAAGTCAATATTAAAAACCTGAGCTGGGTGGTCAAAACTAGGCTATGTTCCTGGGAATTATGAATCCTGGCCTTGGAAGAAGGGACTACGGGATATAGTATTGCTTTAAGTGTTCACCCTCCAATGCAGTGTTCTGCATATTGTTAGCATTTCTTAATTTGTGCAATAAAAATCTATTGTTTGCAAGGCAATTCAATTTGAGATTTGGCTCAATGTTTATGGACTAGTTTAGAAATAAGTCAATCACTCTGATAGAAATTTAAATAAATACTAGCTGTATATAGTCTTTCTTCTAATTCACAGCTCTAAATATGGGGTTTTCCATCCATCTTTGGCATATTTTCATGTGGCTCCTTTCACTTACATGTTTGCATATGGCTGGTTAAATATAAAGTGGCATGAAAATCAAAGTTAAACAAATAATGATTAAAGGGGCATAGCAAAAACAGCACATATCAATAGGGCTTTGTGGAGAGGGGACACAGTAGTAATTGAGACATGCATCTGAGAACTGCTGCTGCAACCAACACCTCTGAAGGAGGAAATATCTATGTTCTAATCAGATTTGATCTTAAGAGGAAATGCCATACACAAAATATCCACGTGTAAGAAGGTCTAAGGTCATGGCTCTGGAATTAATTCTATAGTAAATCCACACATCAAACTCCATAAACTTTAACTGGAGTTAGGAAAGACAATTTCAGAACCTGGCTATGGGTGGATAATTTATGATGTGGTATGAAATAAAGGACTTTCTATACCTGAGCAACACAAAGGGCCAAATTTACTGCTGTCAATTACTTTTATACAACAGCAGGGTCAGCCTATGCCCCCAATTACTCATGTGCAGAAACACAACTGGTAGCAAGAAAATCAACAGATCCTCAGAGGTTGTAAAAGAAACATGGAAATGAATTGAGCAGATAACATTGGTCTCTCCATCCTCTGGCCCTAGGCACCAGGAAAGTCTTGTAGTATTAAAGAACCCACAGTCAGACATTTGGAAATTCTGACTCTAAAAGAATGCCTTAAGTTTGGTTCTCCTTATTGTATGCAAGAGGGTATAGTCTGGAGATAAGTAGGAGCGTAGTTGGAGTATCTCACACATCTTTTTCCTTTACGAATGACTGAAGCAGGACAGAGTGCTGTCTGGATACCAGAGCAGCTCTTGAACCAAGTAATTCTATGCAGAGGGGAAAGGTTTTACCTACCAGCTTAGTAACACTTAGCCTTTCCCTATATGTTTGGTACATGTCAAATCTACCGAAGTGAACAAGACAAAAGATAGAGCCATGGACCTGGCAAACCATAGTCCCAGTCTTCCCTCCCTTTTATAAGCCCATTTTCTGTCTACATTTTGGGAGTACGGACCTGGACCAAGTGTTATTGGTCACCTCTTCTCACATTTAGGTTAGTTGTTTTCAACAGTGCTCCAGTGTCTAGGGTGCTCCCTGTTCCTTAATCACAGAATTCCTGTATTTATTAGGTTTACATAATTCGGATCTCTGGTAAGGTTTTATTAAAATAAAGTGTTACACAGCTAAAGATTTGAAAAGCATTGTAGAAGTGTAAGCTCAAGTTTTTCTTCCATCTTCATTTATACTCCCTGAACTCCTCTTGAAGACATAGACAAACTATAGTTCTAAGGAGACAATGAGGCCAGACTATGTGGAAGTGTAGCTTTTAGTATGTGGAATTATATATTGAACATGGATGCAGCCATTCTTTCTTTCTTTCTTTTTTTTGAGACGGAGTTTCACTTTTGTTGCCCAGGCTGGAGTGCAATGGCGCAACCTCGGCTCACTGCAACCTCCGCCTCCCAGGTTCAAGCAATTCTCCTGCCTCAGCCTCCCGAGTAGATGGGATTACAGGCATGCGCCACCAGGCCCGGCTAATTTTGTTTTTGTTTGTTTGTTTGTTTTGAGACAGAGTCTCACACTGTCACCCAGGCTGGAATGCAATGGCACAATCTCGGCTCACTGCAACCTCTGCCTCCTGGGTTCAACTGATTCTCCTGCCTCAGCCTCCTGAGTAGCTGGGATTACAGGCACCTGCCACCACACCTGGCTAATTTTTGTATTTTTAGTAGAGACAGGTGTTTCTCCAAGTTGATCAGGCTGGTCTCGAACTCCCAACCTTGGTGATCTGCCTACCTCGGCCTCCCAAAGTGCTGGGATTACAGATGTGAGCCACCGCGCCCGGCCGAATGCAACCATTCTTACTGGGGAAGCTTGCTTCCATTTTCTTGGAAGAGCTCACTTCATTTATTTCCATGTAAGGTGAAGTTGCAGAGGTTCAGGTAAGGGTGCTTTCTAATGAGGAAGACTTATGGGATCAAGCTATAGTGTGGATACCCAGAGCAGCTGACATTGCTCTGTAAGTGGGCATGGCCAGGCTGGGGCCCTAGTAGAGGCCAGCAGACCAAGGAGCGCTCAGGTCAAACCAGCCCTGTCTCATGTGCAGGACCACCCTGCAGAGATCAGGTGCAACAATTCCCCTATAGCAGAGCACGGCCAGGAAGGCTGGCCACTCTGCTGCAACATCTGTAGCAGATGTAGCCATCCCTCTAGGCTCTACTTGCTCTCATAAGAGCTAAAGTCTAGAAGGATGGCTGTCCCTGGTCGTGCTCTGCTACAGATGCTCCTGCACCAGACCCACTGGGCTCCACATCAGTTGGCTTGCTGCTTCACCACTTTGCTTGTCTCCTGGGGGTGCCATCCCAAAGAGATGGAGGTCAGCAATTAGTACAATCAGCCCAAGACCGAGGGTCTGTGCTGTGGGCCCAAGCCAGGTGTTCCCTGTCTGGTGATGAGCAGTGGAGTGGTGGGGGGTGGGGTTGGAATTAGGGACGATTCACTGGCCTCCTCTTCTTGCGTCAACTTCAGCTCCTTGAAGTGTGGATAAGGTACTGGGGGTCTTTGCTCCTTTGTTAGCCAGAGGCTACCAAGGACAGTTCCACAGCAGAGGCAGTGGCAGGGAGGCCCTGACAGAGCTATTGAGCCAGTAGCAACTTGGCAACTCCCTGGACAGAACTTCTAGGGGCAACGAAGGCCTCAGTGCTGGAGACCCCAGTTAGGAGGCTCCACCTCGTGATGAACAACCGGATCTGGAAACTACTTGAAAAAGTAGTCTGGTCATGTTTTTGTAGGGCTGTACTGGGGTACCACTTATGCCCCTGGTTGGCTTGGACTTTCCAAAGCCCAAAGGCTAGAACCGCTAAGTCACCCAAACAGCAAAGATAGTGGCTTGCCCCTCCCTCTGGGAGCTCGGTCCTAGGGAAGCTTGAAAACTTTGTCCGCTAGAGAACACTGAGGGGGGTGGCTGGAGACCCCAGTTGGGAGGTCCTGCTCAGTGAGGAGGAATAGGATCAGGGACCCACTTTAAAAAGCAGTCTGGCCACATTTTCTCAGGACAGCTATGGCTGTTTTAGGGGACCACCTCTGCCTCCAATCAGCTTGGACTCTCCCAAGTCCAAAGCCTGGAACCGCTAAGTCACCCACACAGCAAAGACAGTGACCTGCCCCTCCCTCTGGGAGCTCTGTCTCGGGGAGTTTTCAAATCTCTGTCAGCCAAAGAACACTGGCAGGGGCGGCAAGAAACCCGAGTTGGGAGGTCCCACCTAGTGAAAAGGAATGGGATCGGGGACCCATTTAAAGTCTGGCTATGTTTTCAGAGAGCAGCTGTCCTGTGCTTGGTACTGCTTTTGCCCTCGGTCAGCGTGAACTTCACAAGGTCTGAGGGCTGGAATGGCTAAGTCACCCAAACAGCAAAGATGGCAGCCTACTTCTCCCCATGGGAGCTTTGTCTCAGGGAGGTGTAACACTGCTACTGGTGGCTGGCTGGAATCCCAGGCCAGTGGGACTTATCCTGTGAGGTGCCACAGAAGTGGGGCCTGCAGACTGTGGTCGCTTGGCCCCCTGGATTCAGCCTCCTTTCTAGGGGTGTGTATGGAGTGTCTAACCTCCCATTTAGCCAGAGTTGCAGCTGCTTTTGCCGAGAAGCCTGGAAAACCCAAGTATCTCCTGGGCCTCTGTGCCTGCCTGAGCGGCTGGTCTCCCCAGACTCCATGTAGCTCTATGTGTCAGACTGAAGGCCCTGGTGGAGTGGGTTCATGAGGGGATCTCCCGACCTGAGAGTTGCAAAGATCTATGGGAGAAGTGTCGGGGGCGGGGGGTCACACATTCACTCACCACTTCCCTGGGCAGGGGAAGTTCCCTTGGCTCTGTGTTGTTCCCTGGATGGGCCATTGTCCTGGCTTGCTTTTCTCTGTTGTCCGTAGGTCGAGTTTTTTCTTGATTATTCCCAATGTGAGTATTTCAGTTGAAGATTCTGTATTTACTCACCCCTTCCATTTCTCTCCACGAGAGCCACACACACTAGCTGCTTCTAGTCGGCCAGCTTGACCACCTACCCAGCTGTTTTTGTTTTTGGTTTTAATAGAGAAACAAAACAGCATTTGAAACAAACAAGTAGCACTTTGGGAGGCCGAGACGGGCGGATCACGAGGTCAGGAGATCAAGACCATCCTGGCTAACACTGTGAAACCCCGTCTCTACTAAAAGAATACAAAAAAATTAGCCAGGCGGAGTGGCGAGCGCCTGTAGTCCCAGCTACTCAGGAGGCTGAGGCAGGAGAATGGCGTGAACCCGGGAGGCGGAGCTTGCAGTGAGCTGAGATTGTGGCGCCACTGCACTCCAGCCTGGGCAACAACAAAAAAAAGTGACCATCCTGGGTTTACAGGCATGATACAATCGTGGTATCACAAACCACAGATGAGCAGCTGAGCTTGAACAACATATGGGAAATGCAGCTTGTATCATAATAGTGACTGGCCTCCTCAGCACACACACAGGAATTTTACTGTACCTCTTAAAGATGAACTGGAAGTGTGTATGAGAACTTTTAATGCATTTTATAATGTGTTGCATACTCAATGTGTATTGTTCTAGTTCTCTAGTATGGCTTTAATAACTCTCCTTCTTTTCTTTTGTTTATGAATCCAAAGTTACAATACATTTCTAAATGTTAGTATGTCTGCTGTGAGTGGATAGTATCAGAATATTTCAATCAAGATTCTAGTATCTGCAAGGAAAATTTCTCATTGCAGAATTCTATTTTAACATCAATATTTCAGTGCTGTTATGCTATGTATCCCATTTTTAATATAGTGTCTTAGTGAGGTCATGCTTCTATAACAAAATACCATAGGCTAGGTAGCATAAGCAATATAAAGTTATTTTCCTATAGTTTTGGAGGCTGGAAGTCCAAGATCAAGGTGAAGCATGGTCAGATTATAGTGAGGGCTCTCTTCCTAGCTTCTTTCCCTTAGCATTGTTTTATCAAACAAGAACATCACCAATTGCCCCATGAGAAATGTGTACCGCTGTTACCAAGATGGCATTGTATACATGTGTATCACTTCATGGTCACCAGATGACCAGTGCAGCTCCAGTATCAAACCCAAATTCCATACAGTAAGAAGGGAGGAAGAAAATCTCCAGGGGTATCTGTTCATTTTACCAGGAAAGCAAGTTTCTCAGTTGACTCCTAGTCAGTTTCTTCTTAATGCATTATTGGTCAAAACTGGGTTAACCAGTCACCCTACCTGGAAGGGAGGCTGGAAAACAGGGTATGCAGCTTTCAATTTCTATACTTGGAAATATAGAAAACATACTTTCAATTTCTATACTTGTGTCATGGAAGAAATGGATTAGGAGTGGCTAATGGGCAAGTCATCTGTGATAGGCAGAATTCTGACAGCTTCTGGTTTACATATACCTTCTCCCACTTACACACTCAAACTCTAATATAAGTACTGTTGTGAAGGGATTTTTTCAGATATAATTAAGGACCAGAATCATTGGAGTTTAACATAGGGAGATTATCTGGGGGAGTCTAACCTAATCACAGAGCCCTTTAAATATTAATCTAGATGTCAGTGGCAGAGAAGCCAAGGTGATTCCAAGGCACCCTTAATCCTTAAAGAAGGAAGAGGCTGTATGACAAGGAATGTGGCAACCTCTAGGAGTTTTGAATATCCCTTAGCTGACAGCAAGCAAGGAAATAGGGACCTCAGGTCTACAACCTTAAGGATTGAATACCAATAAAAGTGAGCTCCAAACAGCTGGGGGGTTTTCTTCCTCCCACCCTTTTCTCAACAAAGTCTGGAGATATGAATTCATTTTACCTGATATCTGGACTTCAAGTCTAAAAGAAGCCGAGCTAAAAAATAGCCATGCTGTGTAGCACTTCTGACCAACAGAACTGTGAGCCAATAAATGCATGTTGTTTCAAAGCCATTGTTTGTGGTCATTTGTTACACAGCATTGGGGAATTAATACACCTCTAATACTGCCTACCATAACTCCTTTTAGTTTAGGAAAAGTCTAAAAAGTTTATTTATATAATAAAAGTAATGTAGGAAATAGTATGTCATGGGGAGGTCAGAAATACTTTGAAGGAAGAGAGATGATTTGCTCAAGTTGGCATAATGAAAAGAGGCAAAAATCAGGGAGCAGTGGTGAGTTTTGACTCAAGTCTCTAGACTCGAACAATCTGGGTCCTAAATTTGGAGGTTACAGGAAGATTTTCTGTATTCAGCAAGTAAATCAAATGATTTCTAATAAGAAGAAAGTTTTCAAACTTAATTCAAAAAATAATAAATTAAGCATTGTTTTATAAAGCAATGACACTATCATTTGTGCTAAGATACTTGCACATACAATTAAGATATGAACTTAGTTATGTTATGGCTTCACTTGCAAAGGGACTACTTGAGGCCTGGAGCACAAGAAGCATTTCTGCAATTCAAATTTATTTCTATTCTAAAAAGCAACTTCAACTAAGCTATTGTAAGCCCCAAAATCATAACCGATTACCCAAAAAACGTTCATTTTACCTAAATACATGTAACATCACTTTCTCAATATTGTATTTATACAAACTAAAATAAGGAGTGAGAAAACAGTCAAAATCCACAAAAATGAACACGTAGTATCCATATCAATGTCAGAAAATTTGATTACCATGGGAGCCTTTGACACTTATTCAGAAATACAGAATCACTACCTAATTTCCTAGGGTCAATAACAAGAACACTAACCCCATACCACCTGAGTCAAGTGGACACTGGGTCCAGTATTCCTACACTAGAAAAAAAATTAACCAGATGTACATATATGATCCAAATCCTGGCATCTTGCAGATTATATGATCATTTGTCGGTATAACACTGGGATACTTTGAAAAAAAAAGTGAAGCCTAAAAGTCACCCAGCATATTAGAATTCTTGAAGAGAAAAGTAAAAATCACCCTGTCACTTGGTGGAACTGAAGGATAGAAAAATCAGACTTCCTTATGATTAATGTTAGTTCCTTCAGCTTCCACTCTGTCACCTACTGGTGACAGAAACCCAGACTGCAATCTGGGTTTGCATTGTGGGCAGGAAGGAGCAGTTAAAGCATGCATCAAGGCAAAGACAGAGCTAGCTTTTAAAGAAAGATTGCTTTAACTCTGCAAAGGACCTCCCCTTTCACATACATCATGTCTCTCTCTATGGCTCGCTCAGATCAGTGAGTATAATTAGACTGAATCTCTGGTGGCAGGATAGGTAGCAGCTGAATGGCTAGAAAATTACATGCTTTACTTCTACACTGCCAGAAGCTCATGTTTCCCTGTTTCAGATTTTGTTTTTTGGAAAAAAAAAAAGTTTTCCCAAAGAACAACTTTAAGTAGAGCTACATTCAAAATCTTTACAAAACAGCTAACATTATAAAAAGATAGTCTATAAGCACTGGGTCTTGTTGAATATGATAAGTAAGTTAATAAAATGTAATATTACACAAACCAGACAGGTAAAGAAAGAAAAGTAATGATATTAATTATACATGAATTATTTCAAGTTCATATAAAAATCTAACCATATTTATTCCTTGTATAAGTTGAAGGTAAAATCTTGATCTTTAAATCCTTACATAGGCATCCTTATTGTCATCTTGGACACCCTCAATTATAAATCATCTCCATAAGAAAAATGCATATGCATACATTTATGGCAGAGTACCTGAACTTATAGAATTATAGAAACATCAGTTTTAAATCTTTCTCAATTAAAATTCTATTCATTATAGATTAAAAGATTTTAAAAATCCAAAATATAAGAAGGACATATAACTATTAAAAAACAATCCCTTCCTTCAAGAAGTGTACACCCTGCTTGTCAAATGTTCAAATGTGATAGTTCCTTTCTCAGAAGCAGTACCTGGGTAAATGAAGGTGTGCTGTGAGATAAATTAAGGAATAACTTTTTAAAAAGGATGTTTAAATTAAAAGGCGGTTGAGAAATACCAGTAAGTTATTCTAACAAAAGGGGATAGTGGGATACAGGTTAGGCAAGACTTTAACAGATGAAGCAAACAAATAGAGAATGGCTGTTCAGATGGAGTCACGGGAAAGGACAAAGGATATATAAAGATATACAGAAGGATGTTGAAAGAGTACTCTGAAGCCAGGAAAGGAATCTGCTGCAAAGAGCAACAGATGGACATGTGAAAACTATAAAGGGTGAGGATCATTTTCAAAGTGGTGTCAAAAGAGAAAGAGCAGAGGAGTTAGAAGAAGTTGATGAAAAAGAAAGTTTATTATTAGACTAAAGAAATTAAGAAACACAAGGCTTAAAATTCAAAAACTAAGTGGTATAATTTAGAAATAGTAAAAGTAAATGAGTGTCAGGGGCCAGAGGGTGTGATGGACTAATAACTATCACAACGATTTTCACAAATGAAATAACTACACTACTTTACTGAGGAATGCAAAACCAAGGTCGAGAAGTCACAGGGGATGGGGGTGGCGATCCCTTTACTGATTGGTCTCAACCATACAGCAGGACATGTCCTGAAATTTCTAAAATGTCTGGTTTCATAAATATTCCCTAATATCCATGAAATGTCTTTAAATCTCTTAATTCATTCTCAAACAAAACCCCTTTTGTCATAGCAAGAACAGTATTCTTACTGTTCCAAACCTCTTAACTTCTCTTTATCGACAGGATCTCTTTCTCTGGTTGGAGTCAGCTTCAGTGGGTTATGATCTCTCTCAAATTCATGTCTCCAGCTTTTATCTTTCTCCTAAGTTCTAACCCTACATTTGCAATTGCCTCCTGAATGGCACAATGTGGTCATACTGAAAAACAATGATTAAACCTAACTTGTCTACTGTTTCCCCGTTGGTGAAAGGAACAGATAGACTTTCACTGTGTCCACCTCACAGTTTCTTTCCATCTTGTTAAAGACATCTCCACTTAATAGTTTGCAAAGCTACGAAATTCACAATTGTTCCATCTTGCTTTTTCTTTATAGCAAATTAGTCACTGAGTCTCATACAGTTTTCTCTAGAAATATACCTTAAATCCAATGCTTCTTCTTCACCACCATTATAACTTAAACACTCATCACTGACCTAATCCACCCAACACTCTTATAACTGGCCTTCCTGCTACCAGATTGACTCTTCTTCCAGCCATCCTCTTTAGTGTCGAGATAACTATTCCCAAAGTCAAACACATATGTAACAGTAAGTTATATTGCTCCTTTACTTAAAAGGCTTCATGGTTTTCATTTACCTACTGGAAGAAGTTAAGATTCCCAATCAGGATAGTGAAGGTCCTTTGGGATCACATAGCTTATTTTTCCAACTTCACCCCCACTCACCTCTTGCTTTGCAGTCCACAGTCAAACTCAGTTTCCCTAAATACAATGAGCAGTGTGCTCCTCTGGCTCACCAGGAGAATCCTGTTCACTCTTCACAAAACTCAAATATTACTTTCTGAAAGCCCTTACGCTCCCTAGACACAGCAATGGACCCGATCTATCCACCTCCAATACATTCCTCTGTATTAAAATAACCCATTTCTATATCTGCCACTCTAATGATACTTTGAGTGACTAGAGACAAATATGATAACATGCTCATCTCTTCAACTAGCACAGTGTCTGCTATGTCTTGTTTCCAAAAATATATTTCATAATTCACTACAAACGATGTGATTTCAGACTTTGATTTCAACTTAAAGTTTTCCTAAAGTATATTGACTGGTTTCTCCAATGTACAGAGAATACCTATGCAGCTGGAAAAAAAAGATGTCAAAATGAAATAGGAAAGGACATTTGCCAAGTGCTTAGAAGTAGCTAGGAGAGAAATTGGAAGCACATATATTGTCTTGTCATATTATTTTTAGTCTCAATATAGCATGACATGAATTTAAAAGTATATGTTTATATGTAATCAAATGGATGATTATCAAAGTCCTAGAAGCCCATAAGAAAAACAAGGATGGTTACAATTTTCTTCCAATAATTAAACCAAGAAAGTAAACACAGTAGATATAAAGGTATTTTCTTTGGCCAGCAAAAATTGATCATAACCAAATTAATATTACAGATATAACTGAGCAAAGAATGTTTCATTCAAAAGAAGGTTGTTCAGCTATATGAGCATAAAAATGATTGTCACAGAGGCAAACATCTACAATGCCAATACAAGCACTAACAAGGAAAAAAGATACCTTTCTAGGCAAGTATAGATGTAAAGCTGATCTCACTAAAATATTTCCGTGTGGAGCTGGACATAGTAGGCTATCTCTAAGACATAGCCTTTATAATTACATGCTATCTCCTGACAAAGTTTTCTCAATTAAAAATAGGAAAATATGGAGCAATTGGCACCAGTCTTAAGAAAACAAACTCTTAAAAATTAATGATAATTGAGACTTACAAAGATTAAGAATGGGGAATAGGATGACTATACATACTCCTGGAATCTGAAGTGTGATTTCAAGGAGGAAAGAAAGGAAATAATGCAATCTGAAAGGATAAGTAATGAGATCATACGAGATCATACACTTAAAATTGGTAATAAGGACATGATTTTAATGGACCAGAAACTAGACTGCTGAAAGTCAAGGAGAAAACAAGACAAAGAAAAGTAAAGACAAAAATACAAAGCTTATAAAGCACAAGGAAAAGTGACACATTGAGATCACACTTACAGAAAGATAAGAGCTTTCAAGTTTTGCTCACAGACCTGCAACATACCATTTTGTTCACGTAACTAGAAGTGACTAGAAGCAGGAGATGTCGGAAAAGTGGTAATCAAAAAAAGAAGATAGTGATCAATAGCAATAAATAAAGTACAAACCAAAGTGGCTCTACAATTTTTGCTTTCCATAGCAAACCAATCACAAGAGGAAAAGATCAAAGTTTAGTTGTCAATACAGAGGATATTGCATCCAATGTAGATTTCAATATTAGGCTTCTTTTATTTTCTCTACTACAACAAAATCAACATTATCATGGTCTGCTTTGCGCTCAAGTATACATTTTGCCACCAGTTATGGGCAGCTGAAGGGAGACTCTCAAGCCCCATTTTATCAAGTTAAGAAGCCTTTATTTTATTGTAAATACATGTGTATTCCTTTCACATAGA
Organism: Theropithecus gelada; assembly: GCF_003255815.1. Lineage (NCBI taxonomy): Eukaryota > Metazoa > Chordata > Mammalia > Primates > Cercopithecidae > Theropithecus > Theropithecus gelada. The sequence goes on along the minus strand of NC_037671.1, from coordinate 100,342,165 downwards.
GAAAAAAAGTTCATTATTTTTGAAATGGAAATTTTTAACAGTAAACAGATCAGTAACACGTTCTTGGCAAAGATAATCTGAACCGTTGCCATTTATCAGGATTTATCTAACCTTTATTACTTAGGATACTTTCTGTTATAATTTAAATATAGAACTAGGATAATCCCAAGCAGTTATTTGTTCTCTGAAATGGTCTCCTAAAGCAAGTGGTTCAAGTTCAGTAATTTAAAATTTCAAAAATCAAACAGAAAATTACACACAAAGCTGCTGAGAAGGTAATCTTTTTTTTGGGCACAGGTCCAGGCCACCAAACAGGTCTTTTGCACCTTCTATTTCCGCATGGAGAGTAAAAATTCTGAGATCTTTCAACTCTTATGGGATTAGCCAAACATGAACAGTAAGCCTACTAAAAGTTGATGAAACCTCCTTTAAAGCAAGGCTGTATGTTGTAACACATTACAGCAGCTTAGCAAATCTCAAGCTTTGAAGCAGATTACTTGATAATGAGCAGGGTCAGTGTTTTTACTTAGTTCTGCAGGGGACTGGAGTAGTCAGAAGGCAGGAGAATGAGTGTATAACAAATAAATTGTATTTATTTAAATTCTCCTAAATATTAATCAATAAATTGCACATCTAATGTTAAAATATGTGTAGAGAAAATTGAAAACAATATTTCAAAGTATGATTTATCTACTTAACTATTACTTCCTATAATTCATAAATTACTTCTAAACTCCTTCTCTAGTAAAAAATGATACACACACACGCTCATATGCACATATATACACACATACACATAAATTGACCCCAAACATTTACCATTTCTTTTTGTTAGGAACATTCCACTTCCACTTTTCTATAATAGTAACTTTAAAATATAAATAAATTATTGTTAACTACAGTCACCCTATAGTGCTATAAAGCTCTAGAACTTATTCTTCCTATCTAGCTGTAATTTTGTATCCATCGACTGACCTCTCCCCACCCTGTCCTCCTCACTACCATTCCCAACCTCTAGTAACCATTATTCTACACTCCACTTTTACGAAATCAACTTATTTAGCTTCCTCATATGAGTCAGAATATGTGGTGTTTATCTTTCTGTGCTTGACTTATTTAACCTAGCATAATCTTCTACAGGATCATCCATATTGCCATAAATGATAAAATTTCATGGCCGGGCGCGGTGGCTCAAGCCTGTAATCCCAGCACTTTGGGAGGCCGAGACGGGCGGATCACGAGGTCAGGAGATCGAGACCATGCTGGCTAACACGGTGAAACCCCGTCTCTACTAAAAAAATACAAAAAATTAGCCGGGCGAGGTGGCGGGCGCCTGTGGTCCCAGCTACTCGGGAGGCTGAGGCGGGAGAATGGCGTGAACCCGGGAGGCGGAGCTTGCCGTGAGCTGAGATCCGGCCACTGCACTCCAGCCTGGGCGACAGAGCGAGACTCCGTCTCAAAAATAAATAAATAAATAAATAAATAAATAAAAAGATTTCATTCTGTTTTGTGACTGAATAGTATTCCTTGTGTATACATACCACATTTCTTTTATCCATTCATCTGTTGATGGACACTTAGGTGGATTACCTATCTTGACTATTGTGAATAGTGCTGCGATAAACATGGGGAGGGGGGTGGTGAAGATATTTTTTCAATATACTGAGTTTCTTTCTTTTGGATAAATACCTATTAGTGGGATTGCTGGATCATATGGTAGTTCTATATTTAGTGTTTTGAGGAACATCACCAGAAAATAAAAAATATTATTATCATTTGTCTTTTATAACGGTCATTCTAACTGGAGTGAGATAATATTTCATTTTGGTTTTGATTTGCATTTCTCTGATGATTAGTGATGTTGAACCTTTTTTATATACATGTTAGCCATTTGTATGTCTCTTCAGAAATGTCTATTCAGATGCTTTACTCATTTTAAAATCATATTATTATTATTTTTGCTATTGAATGTTTTATATATTGTGGATATTAGTCCTTTGCAAAATGAATAGTCTGCAAATATTTTCTCCCATTTTTTATGTTGTCTCTTCACTCTGTTGATTGTTTTTATGGCTATGCAGAAACTTTTTACTTTGTCTATTTTTGCTTTTCTTGCTCATTCTTTTGAAATCCTACCCATATAATCTTTGCACTGACTAATGCCCTGAAGTATTTTATGTTTTCATCGAGTAGTTCATATTTTTAGACCTTAAATTTAACTATTAAATTCATTTTGCATTGATTTTTGTATTTGGTTGGAAACAGGGTTCTGATTTATTCTGAATATGTAGTTTTTCCAGCACCACTTATTGAAGAGGCTGTCCTTTCCCCTTCAGTTCCTTTGTTGAAAATCAGTTAGGTGTAAATATATGAATTTATTGCTGTGTACTCTACTCTGTTCCATTGGTCTATGTGTTCATTTTTATACCAATACCATCCTGTTTTGGTTACTATAGCTTTGTATTATATCTTGAAGTCAGGCAATGTGTTGCCTCCAGTTTGTTCTATTTGCTCAGTATTGCTTTGGTTATTTGAATTCTTTTGTGGTTTCATACAAATTTAAGAATTTTTTTATTTCTGTGAATAATTTAATTAATATTTCAATTTGGATTGCATTGAATTTTTAAATTGCTTTTGGTATTACGGTCATTTTAACAATAATGATTCTTCCAATCCATGAGAATGGAATGTCTGTATTTTTCAAGCACTCTTCAGTTTCTTTTATCACTCTTTTATAGTTTTCATTGTAAAGATAGATCTTTTACTTCCTTGGATAAATTTATTCCTGGACATTTTATTTTTATAATTATTATAGTGGGATTACCTTATTAATTTCTTTTTTAGTTATTTTATTATTGTGTATGGAAACATTACTGATTTTCATATGTCAATTTTGTACCCTGAAATTACTAAATTTGTTTATTAGTTCTAATAGGTTTTGGTGGAGTTATTAGGTTTCTCTATATATAAAATCATGTCTGCAAAGAAAAAACATTGACTTTCTCTTTTCCTATTTGAATGCCCTTTATTTCATTCTTTTGCCTAATTTTTCTGGCTAGAACGTCCAATACTGTGTTGAATATGAGTGATAAAAGTAGGCATCTTTGTCTTGCCCTGTTCTTTGATTTTAGAAAAAGAGCTTTCAGTTTTTGACCATTTAGCATAATATTAGCTCATACAAGGTCTTTACTGTGTTGAGGTATGTTCTTTCCATATCTAATTTGTTGTGAGTTTTTATTTTAAAAAGATGTTAAATTTTATCAAATGCTTTTTCTGCATATATTGAGATGATTATATGGTTTATATCCTTCATTCTGTTGATGTGATGTATCAGATTTATTGATTTTTCATATGTTCAACCATACTTATATCTGTGGGATAAATCCCACTTGATCATGGTATATTATCTTATTGATGTGTTGTTAAATTCAGCTAGGTAATATTTTATTGAGGATTTTTGCATTTTTGTTCATCATGGATATTAGCCAGTAGTTTTGTTGTCATGTCCATGTCTGGTTCTGGTATCAGGGCAACGCTCATAGAACAGTTAGGAAGAATATATAGTTCTTCAGTTTTAAAAAATAGTTTGACGGCCAGGTGCCATGGCTCACACCTGTAATCCCAACACTTTGGGAGGCTAAGGAGGGCGGATCACAAGGTCAGGAGTTAGAGACCAGCCTGACCAACATGGTGAAACCCCATCTCTACAAAAAATAAAAAAATTAGCCAGGTATAGTGGTGCACAACTGTAATCCCAGCTACTCAAGAGGCTGAAGCAGGAGAATCACATGAACCCACGAGGCAGAGGTTACAGTGAGCCAAGATCATGCCATTGCACTCCAGCTTGGGCGACAGAGTGAAACCCTATCCCCCTGCCATCAAAAAAAAAAAAAAGTTTGAGAAGCATTGGTGTTAGTTTTGGATGGTTTGGTGGACTTCAGCAGTAAAGCCATCCAGTCTTGAGCTTTTCTTCATTAGAAAGTTTTTATTACTGATTATATCTTGTTACTCATTATTGTCCTGTTCATGTTTTCCACTTCATTCTAGCTCCATCCTAGTAGGTTGTATGTGTCCAGAAATTGATCCATTTCCTCTGGGTTTTCCAACTTGTTGACATGTAGTTGTTCAAAGTAGTCTCTACTAATTCTTAGTATTTCTGTGGTATCAGTTGGAAGATCTCTTTTTATTTCTCATTTTATTTAGTTGTGCCTTCTTTTTTTTTTTTTTTTTGGTAGTCTAGCTAATGGTTTGTCAAGTTTATCTTTTCAAAAAAAAAACACTTTTTTTTTGTTTCACTGCTCTTTTGTAATTTTTTGTCTCTATTTCATTTAGTTCTGCTCTCACCTTTATTATTTATTTTCTTTTACTAATTTGTGGTTCCTACTTTTCTAATTCCTTGAGGTGCATCACTAGGTCTCTTATTTGAATTTTTCTAGTTTTTGAATGTTAGTGTTTATTGTCGCAAACTTCCTTCTTTTTTACTGGTTTTGTTGTACCCCAAAGGTACGTTGTGTTTCAATTTTCATTTATTTCAAAAACATTTTAGGCCGGGCGCGGTGGCTCAAGCCTGTAATCCCAGCACTTTGGGAGGCCGTCAGGAGATCTCGTCAGGAGATCGAGACCATCCTGGCTAACATGGTGAAACCCCGTCTCTACTAAAAATACAAAAAAAAAAGTAGCCGGGTGCGGTGGCGGGCACCTGTAGTCCCAGCTACTCGGAGGCTGAGGCAGAAGAATGGCGTAAACCCGGGAGGCGGAGCTTGCAGTGAGCTGCGATCAGGCCACTGCACTCCAGCCCGGGTGACAGAGCAAGACCCCGTCTCAAAAAAAAAAAAAAAAAAATTTAAACTTCCTTCTTGATTTTTTCATTGACCCGTTGATCATTTAAGAGCATGGCATTTAATTTCCCTGATTTGTACTGTTTCCAAAGTTCCCCTTATCATTAATATATGATTTCAATTTTTAAAAATTTGTTGAGGCTTGTTCAGTGGCCTAGCATGGTCAATCCTGGAGAATGCTCTATGTGATGATGAGAAGAATATATATTCTGAAGCTGTTGAATGAAATGTTCTGTAGATATCTGTTAGTTCTATTTTTGTCTGTGGTGCTGTTTCCGCAAGTCTTAGGCTTCTTTGTTGATCTTCTATCTAGATCATTTGTTCAGCGCTGAGATTGGGCAGTGAAGTCCCCAAATATTATTGTATTTGTGTCTATCTCCCTAATTCTAATAACATTTGCTTCATATGTCTGGGTGCTCCAGTGTTGAGGGCATATATATTTGTAATTGTTATGTTCTCCTGCTGAACTGATCCCTTCATCACTGTATATTGATCTTTGTCTCTTTATTTTTTATTTAAAGTCTGTTTTTCTGATAGGGGATCTTTACAGCTGAAGTGAGTTTCATGAATAATGAAAAGGAATTTCAGCATATCATTTGGTCTTCTTTTAAGTCCATCAGCAAGTCTATATCTCTTAAGTGGAGAATTAGTCTATTTACATTCAAGGTTATTATTGATAGATGAGGATTTTTCCTGTCAATTTGTTAATTATTGTCTGGTTATTTTGAATATTTTTCATTCCTTTTTTCTCATTATCATTGCGGTGTGGTGGTTTTTCTGTAGTGATAATATTTGAGTCCTTTCTCTTTCTCAATTGTGTGTCTGCTTTACTAGTGAGCTTTATACTTTTGCATGTTTTTATGATGGTAGTTATCATCTAAATGAAATAGATACAAACATAACTAAATAAAATAGGTACAAATATAACTAAATAAAATGGACACATAAATACAAAAAAAGAATAAAATAAACAGTTGTTTTTTAAAAAAGATAGACATGATAGCTTTGATGTAGGACTCCCTTACACATTTCTTATTTGCTGATCTAGTAGTGATGAATTCTTTAAGTTTCTGCTTGTCTGAGAGATTTTATTTCTGCTTCATTTTTAAAGGATAGCTTTTCCAGGTATAGTAGTATTTGCTAAAAGGTTTTTTTCTTTTAGCACTTTAAAAATATCATCATATTCTCTCCTGGCCTGTGAGTTTCTGTTGAGAAATATGCTGTTAGTCTGATGGGGATTCTCATATATGTGATTTAACACTTTTCCGTTGCTCTTTTTAGAATTCTTTGCCTTTGACTTCTGACAGTTTGATTATAATGTGCCTCAGAGAAAACCTTTTTGGATTGAATCTATATGGGGAGTTTTGAGCTTCCTATATCTGAATGTCCATATTTCTCACGAGACTTTGGAAGCTTTCAGCTATTATTTCATTAAATAAGTTTTCTATACATTTTCCTTCCCCTTATTCTAAAACTTTCATATTGTAAATGTTTGCTTAATGGTGCCTAATATGTCACATAGGATTTCTTCTTTAATTATTTTTTTTGGCCTGACTTGGTTATTTCAAAAGATCTCTCTTGAAGTTTAAATTTCTTTTTCTTCTTTTTAATCTAATCTATTGTTGAAGCTCTCAGTTGCACATTTTATTTACTCATTGAATACTCCAGTTCCAAGATTTCTCTTTGGTTCTTTTTTAAGATATCTATTTATTTGTTACATTTCTTATTCAGATCATGAATTGTGTTTCTGATTTCACTGAATTATTTACCTGTATTCTGTTATATCTTACCAAATTTCTGTAATATTATTATTCTGAATTCATTTTCACGCATTTCACAAATTTCCTTTTTGGGGGATATGTTTCTGGAGAATTACTGTGTTCCATTGCAGATAATGTGTTGCCTTGCCTTTTTGTTTCTTGTGTTTCTATGTTAATATCTGTATATCTGATGGAACAGTTGCTTCTTGCAATTTAGTGTACTACCTTTCAAAAGGAAAGACTTTTTCCTGTAGATGTGTGCTATAGTTTCATTTGGACAGGATCCTTTGGCTTTGTTCTGAGTGGGCACAGTAATGTAATCTTCATGATTTTTTCTTCTTTAATCAATGTCAGCAGTGTCTACAGGTGCCTCAGTGGCCTAGAATGCTGTTACTTGAGGAGGGTTGGGGACAACAGTAGACCCAAGCTGGACAGGCTTCAAGCCCCTAGGCAGTGCATGTGAGTGTGGGGTGACCCTTCCACTGGAGATGGTGGGGTCCACATTGGGGGTTGTAGTGGGCCCCAGTTAGGCAGCTCTCAGGCTTTGCAGTATTTGCATGTTAGCTCCCTCTTTCCTGGAGGAATTTTCCCTACTATGCTGGACTGTTAGTTCCCAGGAGTATAGGGTGATGTGTGGACTCATGTGCCAAGGGTCACAGCCTCACTGTTAGGTCTGGCTGGTGTTGTGATGCTGTAGACCATTGGCTGGGTGTGGCAAGATGTCAGCGGGACCCCAGTGATGTGGAAATACAGGGGCTATTAAACCTCTAGGCAGGATTTACTCTGGTGGTGGCTCCACTCTCAATATAGTGCCATGCTGAAGCAGCCTGGGTTCTGTTGCCCTGGGTCCTGGAGTGGGGATAATTCAGCATGAATTTCCTCCCTGACATAATACAGTCACATGGACTCCAGGCAATGCCCTATGCTGGGCTCAGGACTGTAAGTGTTCTGAGGATCTCCTATAGCTAAGATTGCAGCTATCTGTGGTAGAAGTGTTGACTTCTGGGTATCTCTCACATATCTTTTCTCTTCAACGGAGACTCCCTCTTGACTCCAAGTCAATCCTGGCTGACTTCTTTATTTCTCTCTATATACTGCCATCCTGAGTTTTCATGCCTCATGGGGGTTTTTGTCACTCCCTTGTTTCATTCTGGCGCTCTCCTTTAGATGGTCCATTTAATGCGTGGTTATCTAGTTGGTGTTTTGATCTTTTTTTGTGGAGTAGGTAAGTGCTGGGTGCCTTTAGTCAGCCATTTTGATCTATTTTTTAAGCCTGAGAATATAGAAGTGGGAAGAGTACAAAATGACTTGGTTTAGTGAAAGCTGAGTTTGTTTAAGATATGTTAATTTTGAGATGGTGGCAGAATACTAATCAGAAAGAGTAGGAATTTAAAAATGTAAGGCTTGAGCTCAGACTTCTAGTCAATGTTAAGCATTTAGATCTATAAATAAGTATAATGTGGAAACTTGTGTATGCATAAATAACAGAAAATACAGAGGTTAACTAAAGAGTGAAGATTAGATGCAAATGTCTACAAAAGACATGATCAATTAATGAAGTTATCAGGGACCTGTCCACCATCTGACAAGCTTCCAACTCAACTGAAATTTCCTCAAGAGCACAAATTGATGTATTTTATTTACCTTTATATCCCAAGTGCTTAACGCAGTACCTGGCCAATAGAAGATATTCAAAAAAGTATATAAAACCTACATCAACAGAAATCATGGACTTTTGGTTTGTTGTATCCAGCTCTACCTCATGTAGCTCCTTTTCAGGGTTCAATACTAATCTTGTCACACAAAATCCTTCTCTCTGGGTTTACCTGCCACCCTCCCCTGGTGCCAACACTTTGCTATAGCTAAGCATAACCATTTAAGCTCACACAAACATATCACTTTGTTGCAAAAGTACATATCATACACATGCTGTTTCTGCTAACAGAAATCAATTTTTCTGCCCCACTCATCACCTTTATCCAGATAACTCCTCCTCATTCATCAGTTTCATCTCAAATGTTGTTTTCTTCAGGAAACAGTCTTTATAACACATCTAATCTGACTTAAAGTTAGTTTAGTTGGAGCTGGTTCAAACAGGCTCCTGAGAATCTATTGTGCAGGTTTCTTCCCACCTCTATGTCCAGTGGCTTCATATTGATGGCCCAAATTATCCATAGTAGAGGTAGTTACACCAGGGGAATGGACACCTGCCTCAAATTGCTTGTTTTTCCTCCAAAGAACGAGTTGTTGAACATTTACCAATCCATACTGAGTTTCTCTTTTCCATGTTTTTATACTCCCCAGGAATTATATTATTAAAAATACTATATTATCTCACTGTCCTAAAATCACTGATTTGTTTGCCTCTCTCTCTTTCTAAATCTTAAATTTCTCATAGATTTTGTATCCTTAGCTTCTGCCATGTATACTAGGTACTCAAGAAATGTTTATTAAATAAATCAATGAAAAAGAAAAAGCCTCTTTGAAGAATAGAAAAATCCAAGGAGTCAACATTGCAAAATGTATATATCTGGAGGCATGCTTTGGGTAGGGAAAAGCAGAGTTGGAGAAAATAGGGAGCAGAGAGCAGAGGGGGCAATAAAAAGTATATTTTGAGACATCAGAGACTATCAGGATAATGCATTGTGGTAGAAGAGAAAAGAAAGGATTTATAAAGATTGGGCTAATCAATTATCAAATGCTACTCATTGTAATTGATAATCCTTAATAATCCTTTAAGAGGAATAATTTGCCCAAGTTCCAGCATCAACATTGAGGATAATACACAGATCACATAATAACAAATGGGCTTTAGGATCACATATGGTGGACTTTTTATTTAATAAAATAGGAGTGAAAATTTCACTATGAACATTTCCTAAGCAAAGATTTTACTTTTAAACAAATGTCACAAATATTTGTGGAACTGGAAAATAACCAACCCCCCCCCCCACACACACACACACAAACACACATATAGCAAACTTACCTAATTGGAAAAACATACTTATCTCTTCCTAATACTTCACTGCTAGAAAAATATTTTGCATTAACATTTATTTAAAAGCAATACAGTATTCTGTTAAAATGGTAAACTGATAATTTCAATAATCTCTTCAGGCGCCTGTAGTCCCAGCTACTCGGAGGCTGAGGCAGGAGAATGGCGTAAACCCGGGAGGCAGAGCTTGCAGTGAGCCGAGATCGCGCCACTACACTCCAGCCTGGGTGACACAGCGAGACTCCGTCTCAAAAAAAAAAAAAATAAATAAAATAATCTCTTCAAATAAAATTTTAAAAATGTTTACCATCTTAACATACATTTACCATCTTAACAATTTTTAAGTGTACAATTCACCAGTGTTAAGTGTATTCACTTTGTTTTACAACCAATCTCCAGACCTTTTCCATCTTGAAAAACTAAAACTCTTCACCACATCAAACAAAAACTCCCCATTTCCTCCTCCCTCAGCCCTTGACAACTACCATTCTACTTCCTGTTTTTATGAGTTTGACTACATTAGATACTTCCTATAAGTGGAATCATACAGTATTTGACTTTGAGAGGATGGCTTATTTCACTTGGCATGATGTCCTCAAAACATGGTTCATCCATGTTTTAACATATATCAGAATTCTCTGTCTTTTTAAGGCTGAATACTTCATTGTATGTATATACCTTGTTTTGTTTATCCATTCACTCACTGACAGACACTTGGTTTGCATACACTTTTAGATATTGATATGGATGTGTTCATATGAAATTTTAAAATTATTTTTCTTAGTAGTTATAAATAATAATTATATTGAAAGTGTGCAAAACTAGAAACCAATAAATCAAACATTATGCTTTTGGCAATAGAATAATAAAAGTTTCCATATAAAGTAAAAATAGTCAACTTAACAGCCTTTACCAAGTTCAACATGAAAAAATCATATAATTGCCAAATATATAATTAGAAGAAACTTTTAGAAAATGAAAATAATATGCTTCACTTTTACATACATTATATATGTAAAAATCTCTAAATTTTACTAAATGCTTTGAATAATTAAAACCTAAAAGCAGATACAAAGCCATTGCTTTAAAATTGTTCAGTGTAATACAGAGAAATATTTCTTTGTTGATCACTATAACCAAACTCCCTCAAAATAAATGGCCTGTGTTAAGTTAAAAAAAATCTTGCAATGTATTTTATAGGATATTTGGACAATAGCAGCTGAAGGCTTTTTTAATAAAAACTGTATACATTGGATAAGAGAAATGACTTCAACATATGGCTAGTTTTGCAGCTATAACTTAGCAGATGGTTAATACTGTTTGAAAAACTTAAATAAAATTTGTTAGCATCTTAATATACCACGTGATCTTATTTACCTGTTAAATTACTGCTGTATCTTTCTATAATGTAAATTGCTTTAATTATGGCAAAAGAGCCAAAATAATATAAAAATACTTGTTAAATATAAGAAAAGGAAGTAAAAAAAAATTTACTACAAGAATAATAACACCTGTTTACTCCATACAGTCTTCAAATAAAAGTGTAGTAAAACACCAATCTAATTACCTAGTTGTAAATTCTACTAAATAATGTCCACCATGTCTTACATATGTAACTCTTGCTCTAATGCCAGCTCAAACAACAGTGTTAATTATTCTGGGTTCCCGAGACCTGGAGATTTATGATAGAGTTCTATGCTTCGAAAACTAATGAAATTTCTAAGAAACAACCCCTGCCCCCTCTAAGACAGGCTCATGTGTTCACTAGAAAATTTTCCAAATGGATTGTGATATGTCCATAGGAAACAGGTATTTTAATTTTTAACTATCTATAGTCTACTTATTTTAATTTTTTATACAGAGAGTTCTAAAGTGTCCATTTTAAATTTTTTCTACACAGAAGAAGAAAGAGTTGCTTGCAATTAATTGCATTGTTCAGGGGAATAAATATCTAATAGTTACAAAGAAGATTACTCACTGATAAATGTAGCAAGGGAATTCAATTTTGTAGAGAACCAAATCATAATTAAATACATAGGGTTGATTCTTGTTATTCTTGGTGGTTATGTTTTATAAACTAGAACTCTGAACTGTTGCTCTTAGGGGAAACACAACATTAGGTTCCTAGAAGCCTCTAGTCACACAATTTTCATCCACCAAAACACTGTCTAGGTTATTTTACCACTGCCCATGTTCAGCAAGCCATTCTCATCAGCGTTGAAAACCTGTTCTTTCACATAACTCTTTTCTTGTATAGCACTTGACAGTTATTTTTAAAAATTATTCTCCAGTATCCTGATCTACAGAACCCACTTCACCTGAAAGTTAAACATTTTTCATACTATATGGCCTTTTGCAATATGTGAGTCAGCTGGCATTTGCTAAGAATGGCTTAACATTTTTCTGATGCTGGGTAACGTGACCATAACTTTCTTTGACTTTCAACCTCACAGCAACACTATTCACTACATTTTAAAAATCAGTTGTCATCTCATGAATCCACAAATATAGCCATTTTCCCATAGCTTTATCACACACCATAGATGTTACTTTAGTACTTTATGGAGTGGTTTCACAAAGATATCAAAGAATTTATTATTCCCTTTTCTAGATATACCGTATTCTTGATTAATATTGAACTGATGACCAACCCCACCATACCCATACCTGAATGAAGTTTATCTAATGCCCATATTTGGCTCCATAAAGAATATTACAGTAAACTTTTGCTTTGGAACACCAGATAGCACTTCAGCATTACACTTGGGGACCATTTTAAAAAGTGAAATCATAAACAAAAAGCCCCAAAATGCAAAAAACAGGGCATTCAATAGACCTGGAAAAGGTCACTTCTATACAGTATGAGAACTGAAACAAGAAGGCAGAGTCTCGCTTTGTTTAACCTCAGCTAGAATGTGTGGGTCAGGCAGATGCCTCACATTTTTAGCAGTTCTGCAGGTTTACAAAAGACCACGAAAGCACAAGTGTATTAATTTGAGGGTTAGAAATAAATTTTATCAAGTAGATGAATTCACAAATGCTGAATTTGCAAATAACAAGGACAAATCCAAGTCACAAATAAAAATTGTGAGCTTGTGTTTTGGGAGCAGGACTGACAGAATTACATCAATGTGGCAGAAAGTTTTGGAGCAAAATAGAGCAGTTGAAGAGCTGAGAATATCTAGTCTTGGTTCTAACACATTGCTCACTCACCGCAGGATATGCCTTCTTTTACATTTTTAAAAATCATTGTTACCTATATGTTAATTTATCATAAATTGGAAAATCAAAATCAACCAGAAGGTCCTAATACATGGTCAGCATAATGACACAAAACTAATATTCATTACAATTTTTGTTCTCTTGCAACGAACTTACCTGTTAGTGAGGTAACATAACACTTAATACAGTTTATCAAAAAAGCTTTAAAAACTAACAACCACAAGTAGAAAACAAGGCAAGTAGAAAAAGAAAAACATATACATTTACCATGTGCCAGATTTAAGAATCTAAGAGGAACGAAAAAGAAAGCTAAAATTTATTAAATCCACTATTATCTATCAGGCAATTCCGTACTACCTTTTTACAGAGGGAGAAAATAAAAATCAGAGGATAGAATGCCCAAGAACACAGTACAAAGTGATGAAACCATTATTCAAACCTGCTGTTACAATGCAAGGGAAATTTCTTTCCAATCAAGAGTGTAAGGCCAACATCAGTTTAAGGGACAATGTTATAAGGAAATTAGCTTCTACAAGTGAGTTTGTAGATATGTCTAGGATTGCAACTATGAGCAGGGGAAACGGACTTGTTATTCCCTGTTTGTCCCTCCATCCCATGCTTTGGGCCCTGACCTCTGAGGACTGTGCTACCAGGATTCTATTACCCTCTGGCTTGCACTTGGGTTTAGCCAGTGGGAAGCAGCAGCAGGAGAGTAGACGTCAAGATAGAACAAGGTAGTCCTAACAAAAAAGAGGTAATAAGGCTGCTAATATGCAGTCATAGTTTAAAGAGATGTGGTGGAGGGAGCAGGCGCGGTGGCTCACTCCTGTAATCCCAGCACTTTGGGAGACTGAGGCGGGTGGATCACTTGAGATCAGGAGTTTGAGACCAGCCTGGCCAATATGGTGAAACCCCATCTCTACTAAAAATACAAAAAACTTAGCTGGGTGTCATGGCGCACGCCTGTAATCCCAGCTACTCGGGAGGCTGAGGCAAGAGAATCGCTTGAACCTGGAAGGCAGAGGTTGCAGTGAACAGAGATTATGCCACTGCACTCCAGCCTGGAAGACAGAGTGAAACTCTGTCTCAAAAATAAATAAATAAATATAAAAACATAGTTTAAAGAGATGGCACAGTGAGGAGGTTCCTGTCAAGAGCAGGATATCGCTATTTAATGTATAAATGGTGACAATGATACCTAGTAACACTGTTTTGAGAATTAAATATTAAGATAAAAGGGTAAAATTAGACGCAAAGTTGCCAAAACCATTGCATAAATTCATAGTAATTTCTTTACTTTTTACTTAAAAATTAGAATATAAAAACTTTTAAAACTTTATAATACAAATAGTTAAGTGACTTATACAAAATCAACGATAAAACATGGACTTCTAAGTGAATTTGAATTTTCTGCTTTCTGCTTCCCACTATACAAGGTCAGTAGAGCCTTATCAAAAGTTACGGCTCAGTCAATCCCATGAAATTCTTCTACCCCAGGCTCCACTAGTCCCCAGGTGAGGGCACTTTAGTATAGCTACAGACCCCCGGTTAAGGGTAAGTCTAAGGAACTTGAGGATGGTGACCTTTAATCTTTCTAACAGTAGGAAAACCTATTCTTGTCCTTTTCTCTTCTTGTGTAACTGTAAACCATATAAAAATCAAATAAATATATATTAAAGTCTAGAGGGACTGGCTGATTCTTATGATTTTAAACAGGTTTATCATGGTACAACTGACATAAAATAAATTACAAATATTTAAATCATACAATTTGACAAGTTTTAACATATGTGTAAACACATGGAAACATCACCTTCATCAAGATAATGAATATAGCCATTACACACAAAAGTTTTACTGCACCCTTTTATAATCCTTCCCTCCCATCCATCCCAATCCTTCTCCTCATCCACTGTTTCCAGATATGCATTGAGTTGCTTTTTGTCACTCTGAATCAGTGGTCCCCAACCATTTTGGCACTAGGGACCGGTTTTGTGGAAAACAGTTTTTCCATGGACTGGTGGGGGTGGTGCGAGGGGAATGGCTTGGGGATGATTCAAGCACATTACATATAATGTGCACTTTATTTCTACTGTTATTACATTGCAATATACAATGAAATAATCATACAAATCATAATGTAGAATCAGTGGGATGCCTGAGTTTTCCCGCAACTAGATGGTCCCACCTGGGGGTGATCGGAGACAGAGACACCCAAACTGTGTTGCTTATGTCTGGTGTACTTCTTAACCTTGTTTTAGTTGCTGTCAGTGCAGAAGACCCTGCTTCACGAAAATAGGATGTTGGATATGGAAGCATGTTTTTCCGTGCTTTTGTGGCAATCTCAGGACATCCTGCTTTGACTTTAATCCAGAACATACGGAGATTTGAAGTTGTCTCAAACATACTTTTAAGGCCACTCTCATTTGTGATCTCAACCAGTTGATCCTCTTCTAGCACAGACAAAGTTGATTCACCTGGCCTATTCACAGATGGGTCCCAAACGGATCCATTCCTTCCCAGTTTGGCAGTTTTTATGGTTGGGAAATAATGCTCAAACTCTTTCGAAAGCTGGGATAGGTGATCATGCACCAGCTGGGAGAAAGAAGGCCCTGGCTCAGTCTCTTTCAAAATCTCTGCTAATGTTTGAAACATATCAAAAATTGCAATGTTCACTCATTGCTCCTGTAATCCCAGTTTGGCTTTGAATGCAGCCACTTTATCTGCTGACTTGACCATAGTTGTCATTCTCCCTTGAAGTGACATGTTAAGTTCATTGAGCAGGTTGGATATGTTACAAAAGTAAGCAAGTTTTGTGACCCATTCTGCATCACTGGAATGTGCTGCCAGTGGTGACTGCTTTTCTAAAAGAAATATCTGGAGCAGCTCTCACAACTCAAAAACTCTTGCCACCTTCAGAAAGTCATCTCACTTCTGTGTATAAGACAAGACGTGTGTGCTCTGCATCTATCTCCTTACAGAACTGGGGGAACAGATGTGAGTTAAGGGCATGTACTTTAGTGTGGTTAATTATTTTAATCACATCCTGCAAAACATTGTTACATTCAGGTGACATTTTTTGGCTAGTCAGCATTTCTCTATGGATGACACATAGATTCACATTCAGAAGTGGCATAGATTCACATCTGTGCACACTCAGAAGTGCATAGATTCATATTCAGAAGTGGCCTCTTTGACCTGAATAGTGAAACCAGAAAGCCGTCCAGTCACAGCAGCTGCTCTGTCTATGCCTATACCAACACAAAATAACCAATTCAGTTTTCCTGATACATAATCATTCAAAGACTTCAATAGTTCTGCAGACATGGTGTTGGTTGGCAACAACAGTGCACATAACATATCCTCATGCACATCCTCCTGAAAAATATATCACACAAAAATAAGCATTGTTGCTTTGTTGTCAACATTGGTAGACTCATCAACCTGGGTTGTATACCACAGTGACTCATTAATATTCTGTAACAATTGTGCCTCAATATCCTCTCCTATTTCATCAATTTGTCTAGTTATGTTGCTTGCCAAAAGAGGCACACGTGCCACCTTTTGAACTGCAGCCTTTCCTAAAAGTTCCCGACAAACATCCTTAACAGCAGGTCAGATCAACTCTTCACCAATAATAAAGGACTTCTCAGCTTTAGCAATGCAGTTAGCCACTAAGAATGCTGCTCGCAGTGCAGACACATTTGATGAAGTGATGGTCTTCAATAATTACTTCCGTTCTTCATGTTCATACTTTTTTTTTTTTTTAAACTCCAAAGGCTTGTCTGTTAATGCAGGATGCTTGGTCTCCATGTGACGAAGGAGTTTTGAAGGTTTCATGGCTTTGTTGTATAGCCAGTCATCACATATGATACAAATTGGGTTTGGAGAATATGAATCACCTGTTGCAATGAACCTGTACATTAGGTAGGACTCTTGGTATTTTCTTTTAAATGCAGCTTTCTTTCTGTTGGGAGTCTTAGAGTCTTCAGCTGCCTCATCCTTGGGTCTTTCCCCCTTTTTAAAGAAGTTCTTCAATGACATTTGTTTTTTACTCATTTGGCTAGGGTTAGCTTGTAGGCTTACTAAAACTGTGACTGAGTGAAGTGACCAATGCAGGAAAGAGGCATGAACAGAAGTGGTAAATAAAATAATGGATGGGCCATGTGCAGACTAAAATAAATGTCAGATTCTGACTTAAAGCCTGTCACCAGATGCAGCTATACAATTGAAGTACATTGGTTGCCACTATAAAGGCTGCCACCAGATGCAGCTTTTCACTGCCACTCACTAATAGGGTTTTGATAGGAGTCTGCAAAAAACTGATTTATTATGATCTCTGTGCAAACCTCTCTGTTAATGTTAATCTGCACTTGCAGCCACTCCCCAGTGCTAGCATCACCACCTCAGCTCCACCTCAGATCATCAGGCATTAGATTCTCATAAGGAGTGCACAATCTAGATCCCTCACATGCACATTTCACAATAATAGGGTTCACACTCCTATGAGAATCTAATCCCACTGCTGATATCACAGGAGGCAGTGCTCAGGTGGTAATGCAAGTGATGAGGAGGAGCTGTAAATACAAATGAAGCTTTGCTCGCTTGCTCACCTCCTGTTGTGTGGCTTGGTTCCTAACAGGCCATAGATTGGTATGGGGGTTGGCAACCCCTGCTCTAAATTAACTTGCACTTTCTAGAATTCTATGTAAATGAAATGATCAGGTATGTGTTTTTTTTTTTTTTTTTTTGGTCTGGCATTTTAAATTCAGCACAGGTTTTTTGAGATTTGTCCCTGTAGTTGTGTATTTCAATAGTTTATTTCCTTTTATTGCTGAATGGTATTCAATTGTGTGGATATATCACAATTGTTTATTAATTGACTTGAGACATTTGTGTTGTATCCAGTTTGGGGTACTGAAAATAAAGTTACTGTGAACACTCTTGGACACGTTTTGTTTGCATAATATCAGGAAACAATCCTCTACAAATATTTTTGCTTTTCTGAATGGTTGAGGCTTTCCAAGCAAAGGATACTGGCTCTTAGATTAGGAGATGAATGAATAGCAACTCTAAAGACAGAATTCTATAGGGAGATATAAGATATAGTCTCATCTCTCCTGAAGGTCATCATTTACTTCCATTTGCAAGAGTAATGGACTTAGAGACTTTCCTTCTTCTCTCCAGAGAGGATCTGTTGGCACTCCATATACTCCAGAGCAAATCTTTCTTCTCTCACTCTCTCTGTCTCTGTTTTCTCTTTCTCTCTCAACCCAGAAGGGGTATATTGGCCAATTTCTCTATATAAACTCTGTAATTAATAATTTTGTAGTTCCTTTCCTATGGTGCAAACTCCCCTCCACACACTGTGTCATCCCATGGAGTCTTGAAGTGTGGAGAAATGGCAGGAAGATAGTCTCTGAATAAATAATTAATCTGTCTATAATCCAGTACTTTGTATGTACTATAAGGTTATATAAATAAATATAGACACATTTTTCATTCTCTCACATAAATATTTAGGAGTGGAATAGCTAGACTAAATAATAGATATATATTTAACTTTTTAAGAAACTTCCCAATTGTTTTATAAAATAGTTGCATCATTTTTCATTCTCACCAGCAGTGTGTGAGAGTACCCATTTCTTCATATCCTCACCAGTGCTTGATGTAATTCACCTTTTTACTTTATCCATTCTTGTAGGTGTATCATATCACTTGATTGTTACTTTAATTTGCATTTTGCTAATAATTAATGATTTTGAGTATATTTTCATGTTTTTACTTTCCATGTATAAATGTTCTCTGGTGATGTGTCTATTCTTTTGACCCTGTTGGAAATTTTTTAATTGGTTGACTTTTCTTCTTATTGAGTTGAAATATTTATGTATATAATCTAGTTACAAGGCCTTTGTTGGATGTATGTTTTCCAAGTACTTATTTACAAAACAGTTTATCTTTTTGTGTTCATAATGGTGTCTTTCAAAGAGTAAAAAATTTAATTTTGATACAGTTGAATTTTCACTTTTTCTTTAAAAGTTCATGATTTTTGCATCCTGTTTACAAAATGTTTGCCAAATCTAAAGTCATTAGTTCTTTCTATATTTTCTTCTAGATGTTTTACATATTTATGTTTTAAAAGTATGTATATGATTGATTTTCAGGTGTTTTTGTATATCGTATAAGATAGAGATCTAAGTTCTTTTTTTGCAAATAGATGCCTAATTATTTCAGCAGCGTTTATTGAAAAGACTACTCTGTCTCCATTGCACTCTTATTAAAAATATATTGTCTACACATGTGTGGGTCTATTTCTCTATTATCTTCCATAAATCTAGTTGTCTATCTTTGTCCCAATGCCACACCACCTTGACAGCTGTAGCTTTATAGTAAGTCTTAAAATCATGTAGTGTTAACTCTATAACTTTGTTTTTTATCAAACTTGTTTTTCTTATTCTATGTTATTTGCATTTCTGTATGAATTTTAGAATTACCATGTCAATTTAAAAAAAGACTACTGGGATTTTAATTGGGATTTCATTGAATCTATATACCAGTTTGTGAAGAACTGATATCTTGACAATTTTGAGTCTTCTGACCCACTAAGATAGCATATGTTTAGTTATGTCTTCCTTAATTTCTCTCAGCAATGCACTATAGTTTTCAGTATTTAGGCCTGCACAGCTTTTCTTAGGGTTATCTCTAAGTACATATTTTTTGCTACTATATTGTTTTCCAATTTAACTCTGATTGTTCATTGCTAGTACACAGAAAGAGAATTGATGTTTATCTATCAATTGCTTATCTGCAATCTTGATAAGTCTTCTCATTTTTTACTAGTTTTTTTTGTAAATTTTAGTTACTTTTTTATAGATTCTATAGTTCACTGATGCCCTTTTAATTTTTTCCATTTTTAGTTTTATTTTGGATAGTTTGTGTTGTGGAGTGTGCAAATGCATATATCTCATATTCATCAGTGTCTAATATGTGTATTTTTATCCCAGTCTATTAATCACACATAGCGTGTTTTTCATCTCAGACATTGTAGTTTTCATCTCTAGAGGTTCATTTTGAGTCTTTTAAAATATCTTTCACATTTCTACTTAAGCATTTGAAGATATACAGTGAAAATAATTGCTCAATATATTTGTCTGCTAATCATAATGTGTCATTTCTGAGTCAGTTTATATTGTTATATTTCTCCTCTTTATGAATTGTGTTTTCCCACTTCTTTGTATGTCTGATAATTTTTCACTGGATATCAAACATTGTGAATTTTATCTTGTTGAGTACTAGGTATTTTTGTATTTGTACAAATATTCTTGAGCTTTTTTTTTTCTGGAATGCAGTTAAGTTGCTTGGCAACAGTTTGATCCTTTCAGGTCTTGCTTTTTAAAATGTTTAAGGCAGGGCCAGAGTAGTATTTAGTCTATGGCTAATTATTTCCCTATATTGAATCAAGACACCTCTGGTTACTCTATCCACTGCTCTGTGATTTATGTGGTTTTCTTGACTGACTTGTAGGTCTGTTCCTAATCCTGTGGTGATCACGGGGAACCGTCCCTCTAACAATTTTGTGTGGTTCTTTCCACAGTCCTAGACTCTTGCCTTGTGTGCTTGCACTGATCAGTATACTGCTGAAAACTCAAGAGGAAATCCCAAATCTGGTGTTGTCTGTACAGATCTGTCTCTGTTACTCTTTCCTACAAATTTAAATCTTCTTGGTCTCCTTCAATCAGAGGTCTGCCAGGCTCCAATTTTGTCTCCTCTCCCTGAGTCCAGGCCTGAAAATATTTTCAGACCTAGGACAGTCTTAGGACACACCTTGTTTGTTTCTCATTTCTTAAGCAATACTCTTCTTGTTCATTGCCCAATGTCCAGTGTCTTGAAAATCATTGTTTTACATATGGAGTCCAGTTTTTTGTTGCTGTTTCTTATGAGAGGATAAATCTGGTGTCTATTTCTTGTCACAAATCAGAAGTCCCCCTCTGTTCTGTTTTCTTTTGGAAAGCTTACATTGTCAGAAGATACCTTTACTTAGGATTTTATGACAACTATCAGCAGTTCCAGACATATATCTTCATAGCTTCACTCCCAGAAGAAAAGATCTCAACTCCTTTCCTGGTTACTGAAGTAAAAATTTCCAACTTGGTACTGATTAAACTTGACTGGCTGGACATCACTCAGGTGTATATACTGAAGCAATCCCTGTAGCTTGCGGGGGTGCTGTGTTCTACTGGGGTCAGCATGCATCTCTGTCAACCCCAGAACCAGAAGATAAATACAATTTACTTTATTCACTCAATTAAAAAGTTTTAGGTCGTTTTGTTTTGTCGTCTGTTTTGCTTTTAAATCATTTAATTAACTGTTACAGTTTTATACTAATTCAGTTCAGCGAAATTAATGTTTTGGTCCCAACATTATAGATATTCTCTGTTCAAGATCATAAACGAAATATTCTTTTATTAACAAGATATTTTCATTGCAGAAAAGAATATTTAAAATAATAATAAACTTCTGCTTTGTCTCTTTTCTACATCAAATGTTTGCATCAATTTTCCAATTAGTTAACTTCTCAAGTTATCTGTTTTCTGTTCTGTAATATAAAGACTTTCATGGTTTATTTTATATTAAAGACTAGGAATATGCAAACACAGATTCATTGTTAGTAAGGGCTTTAAATTTTTATCTTGTTCTAAATTAATTTAAAGTTACTGATTCTTTGCTGACCAATGGTTTTCACACTGCTTCTTGTGAGTAAAACAAATGGGGTGAGGTGAAAATGTACTTTTACCTCCCTCATTTATATTTCTAAATGACTTGTTAATAGGTAGATATATCCTAGGAAAGACATCGACATTATTATCAAATTACATATTACTTATTTTTTTCAATGAACTTTCCCACATTTTCTAGAGTCTCCTTAAAAGTAGGATCATCATTAAAATATAACTAAAAAGTGTTATTTAATACATCTTCCATTTTTTAACATAACAAGTAATCATGTACCTTATATTAGAATAATTTCCATCTTCTAACTCGAGCTATTCAAAATGGCATGAAATTCACTTAAAAACTGATAGAACTATTGGACTGAGATTTCTTTAAATAAAAATTTGGTGACATAAATAAAGTTATATCTGCCTAACCTTCAGAACAATGGAATGCCTACTAGGAAATACCAGCTGGGAATCACCCCATTGGATAAATTTAATTTACACCTGGCTACTTCTCTTCACAAACCACCTCTAATTGCAGACAGGTACAATTATCTAAAGTCTGAATGACATTTCCTGAGCACGCATCAATGTATTCACTTCAGAAATGCTTAAGCTTTCCATTTTTCCTCTATTATTTTCCTAAAATGTTAGTGCTTTGAGAAAAAATGATATAACAGCTCATTAAGTTAGATTGAATAGTCCTTTTTATCCTGAGGACTACATCAATGCAATCTGTATGGTTTTATTTTTTATTTCTCATCATGATTGGATAGTGTTGATTTGCCTCTATACACATTTTAAAACTACACAAAACTCTTGTCAAAGTCCAAGAAGAGTTCTTAATTATAGGACTCTCCCTGTCTACATTTACAAAAACAATGAGTCAGAATGACAGTTGGTGAAACAATTAGCATTTTTGTGTTTCAGTTTCTCTTAGATGGCTATATGATGTGATTTGATTTTTTCAAGATATTTTTACAAACTTTTCTTATTCATTTTATCCCATCATAGTGTCATTTAAGTGAGTAGCTGCTGCTCAGAGACTAACATATAACCTCAAAATGAAAATATTGATTTGTGACATGAACCCATCACTTAGCATGTTGTAAAATGGCAGGCTATTAAAATATTGATGGGTGGCTAAGCTTTTTTTTTTTTTTTTTTAAATAGATGGAGTCTTGCTCTGTCACCCATGCTGGACTGCAGTGGTGTAATCTTGGCTAGCTGAAACCTCCACCCTCTGGGTTTAAGCATTTCTTCTCCATCAGCCTTCCAATTAGCTGGGATGACAGGCACCCCCACCACACCCAGCTAATTTTTCTATTTTTAGTAGAGATGGGGTTTCACCATGTTGTCCAGGCTGCTCCCAAACTTCTTCCTTAAAGTGATCAACTCACCTCGGCCTCCCGAAGTGCTGGGATTATAGGTGTGAGGCACCGTGCCTGGCCCAAATTCACTTAAAATTTAGAAGTAAGCATTCATTCAGTGTTGACATTGGAGACTCTAAGCCTCCTTCAATGAGTTAAATATATTTTGTTAAAAACTGGTCACAGATGGCTGTGTGCGGTGGCTCACACCTGTAATCCCAGCACTCTGGGAGGCCGAGGCGGGTGGATCACCTGAATTCAGGAGTTCGAGACCAGCCTGACCCATATGGTGAAACCCCATCTCTACTAGAAATACAAAAAAAATTAGCTGGGCGTGGTGGCTGGAACCCTTAATACCAGCAACTTGGTAGGCTGAGGCAGGAGAATCGCTTGAGCCTAGGAGGCAGAGGTTGCGGTGAGCCGAGATCGCGCCATTGCGCTCCAGCCAGGGCAACAAGAGCAAAACTCCGTCTCAAAATAAAAGCAAAACAAAACAAAGACAAACAACTGGTCACAGACCAAAGATTTCATTTCTGGCCAAAGCAAAATTATAGAGATCAGATTTACCAAGTCACTTGAAACAAGGAAAAAAACAGATATCAGACAAGTGATATCTAAAAACAGATATAAAATACAGTGATTCCTAAGAGACAGAAAAGAAAATGAGGTAATCCCTACTATTGTCCCCAAACCACTGCCTTGAGTAAGTTTCCAGGCTGTGGCCTAAGGAGAGGAACATGGGCATGGGCTGGAAGAGTCCATAATTGAAGAGAGGAAGCTCAGAGCCCATGGAGACCAAGGCAGTTAAAGTTCTCAGGAAAAAGAAACAGAGATGGCATAGCTGCAAAGAAAAAGAACCCCAGAGTCCTGAAAAAGGTTTTCCTCAAGTATTCAGCAAAGTACTGATTGGTGTATACACACTAGGAAACTCTTGAGTTTAGGGAAGGAACCATCTGAAAGAAATAAAGGAAGTGGCACCACAGTCAGGGTCAGAATTAGTGAATGCTCCCCTGAGCCAGTTTGGAAAATCCTATAATTCACAGGTATTGAGTGGAGTTATTAGATGAGTATTGCCTCAGAGTAAAATAATTCACTCTAGACAAAACAGTATCATGTCCTTACATAACAAATCTTAAAAGCAAGACTAAAAAATGTAATTGTTTCCCAGAAACTTAACAACATTATGGAACAAAGCTCAAAAATATTAATAGTAATACAAAACATCCAGCATTAAACAAGGTAATGTTACTTTCCTTATATGGTTAAAAGAGAAGGGACTTCTTTATTACATTGAAATAGGTTTAGCAGAATCTCTTCTTTTATAGAAAAATTGGACCACTTTAAAGTTTAGTTGGATAATGGAACACTTTGCACAAGTGACTTCGTTCTGGTTTAGTCTGATGCAGAAAGCTAGCTCAATCTCCCAGAAGCTTTGTTTCACAAGTGATGTTCAAATATTTTCACTTAATCCATAGGTTGTCTTCTCACTCTGTTGATTGTTTTCTTGGTTGTACAGCAGCTTTTTAGTTGGTTGTGATCTCATTTGTGTATATTTGCTTTTATTGCCTCCACTTTTGGGGTGATATCCAAAAACTCATTTCCCAGACCAATGTCATGGAGCTTTTTCTCCATATTTTCTACTAGTAGTTTTACAGTTTCAGGTTTTACTTTAACTATTTAATCCATCTTGAGTTGATTTTTATATATAATATGAGACCAGAGTCTAATTTCACTATTTTGCATGTGAATATCCAGTTGTTCTAACACTATTAAAAAACAACTCAATAGTAAGAAAACAATAAGCTGATTAAAAAATGGACAAGAACTTAAGTATACATTTCTCAAAAGAAGATGTCAGTATTCTAATTTTGTTGGTTTTGTTACTTTTGCCACTAAGTTTTATACTTTTAGATGTTTACTTATTACAGATTAATACGCATTTCTTTCACAGAACTCTACCTTGGCATCTGTCAGCATAGGGAAATTCTCTGTGAGTGGTGTTATGCCAGGTTGGGGGTGGGAGGATGATGCAGTCTGAAATGCCCATTTCCTTAGTGATGATGGCTTTTCTCAATTCTGTTGGCCCTTGGGATGGATTTCTTCATTTTCTCCCCAAGTTCTGCTGCATTTAGGGTAATAGTCTTGTCTTTGAATAGTTTCTAGTGGTATTTTTGTGAATATTTTGTGCCTATTGTATGTATTTGGCACCTTTGTTAAAAATCAATTGACCATAATGCATGGATTAATTTCCAGACTCTCTATTTTGTTCCATTGGTCTCTGGGTTTGTTTTTATACCAGTAGCATGCTGTTTTGATTACTACAGCTTTATAATATATTTTGAAGTCAGGTAGTATGCTGCCTCCAGCTTTTCTTTTATGCTCAAGATTTCTATGACTTTTGGGGTCTTTTGAGGTTGCGTATCAACCCGGAATAGACCCATTTGTACTAAGTTTTATGTAATCAAACTAATCTTTAAAATAGGACAGTTTTCTTTAAAAAGAAGTAATTCCAATTAGCCTAAATCCATGTAATAAGTCCCCTTAATTTTAATCCTATAAGGAAAGTAACTTTGAAATGACAAATCAACTTTTGTCCTCTGTTTCTGCTTTTTATCAGCCTTTTCCTTTGCTTAGAAAACCAATCTACCCTGCTCAGTTAATGCAAACACTCATTCTATTGTGTAGAATGAGGTGTTGCCTGATTTTAGAATTGGAGATAGAAACCAATTAGATCTTTAAGCTAAATGTGTTGTAATTTCATCTTTTGACACATACATCTGATACACATACATCTGATACATTCTTAATACATATGCAATATGTATAAAGAGCTCAAACAACTCAATAGTAAGAAAACAATAAGCTGATTAAAAATGGATAAGAACTTAAGTATACATTTCTCAAAAGAAGATGTTAGTATTCTAATTTTGTTGGTTTTGTTACTTTTGCCACTAAGTTTTATACCTTTAGATGTTTACTTATTACAGGTTAATATCCATTTCTTTCACAGAACTCCCTTCAACATTTCCTTTAAGATAGGTCTGGTGTTGATGAATTTCCTCAGCTTTTGTTTGCCTGGGAAAGTCTTTATCTTTTTTTATGTTTGAAGGATACCTTTCCTGGATACAGTATTCTTGGTTGCCAGTTATGTTTCTTAAGTGCTTTGAATATAGCATCCTACTCTTTCTTGGACTGCAGAGTTTCTACTGAGAAATCCACTAAAAGCTTTATTGGCACTCCATTGAATGTAATATGTTCTTTTTCTCTTGCTTCTTGAATAGTCTTTCTTTGCTTCGATTTTTACTAAAGTGATTATGATGTACCTTGAGGAATTCCTCTTTAAGTTGAATTTGATTGGTAACCTCTGAGCTTCCTGTATCTGGATGCTGTCATCTTTTTCCAGACTTGGGAAATTTTCAGACTTTATTTGCTTAAATGTCTCCCTTGTCTCCTTTGGGAAGTCCAATGATGCAGAGGTTAGTTCACTTGATGGTGGTCCATAGTCCTCACAGGCCTTCTTTAATCTTTTTTTTAAATTCTTTTAAATCACCTCTAATTGGGATTTAAAATTGGGTGATTTTATATGTTTTGTCTTCAAACTTGCCCATTCTTTTCTCTGTTTGATCAAGTCTGCTTTGAATTTTTCTAATGAGTTTTTCAGTGAGTTACTATATTTTGTACTTCCAGAATTTATAATTGTTTATTATTTTATTATCCCTTTGTCAAATTTCTCATTTTGTTTCTGAATTGTTTTCCAATTTTTATTTAGTTTTTTAT
Source organism: Theropithecus gelada (assembly GCF_003255815.1). Taxonomy (NCBI): domain Eukaryota; kingdom Metazoa; phylum Chordata; class Mammalia; order Primates; family Cercopithecidae; genus Theropithecus; species Theropithecus gelada. The sequence goes on along the minus strand of NC_037671.1, from coordinate 100,315,483 downwards.
CCATATTGTCTTGTGATCCCCCAAACTTCTTTAAGAGGATTATTCTAAATTCTTTGTCAGATATTTCATAGATATTCAATTCTTCTGGGTCTATTGCTAGAGCTTTGTTGGTTTCTTTTGGTGGTGTCATATTTCTCTGAGTTTTCACAATCCTTGTTTTACAATGCTACCTGTGGATTTGAGGAGACAACCACTTTTTCCAGTTTTCATAGATATTTGTGGGTGGTGTTAGAGCTTTGCTTCTTAGTATCAGAACTTAAATGCTGGTCTGTTGTTGCTTCCTATTCTCAGGATTTATAGTGAGCACTGGAAAGAAAATACTGCACTGGAAGTAACTCATCCTATCATTGTTGTCCCATAATTATTTCCCAATCTGAGTGTGGCTTACAGTGAACACCAGAACTTAAATGCTACTTTGGAACTAAATTGCTGCCCTGCCATTGTTTCCTAGTCTAGGAAAGACTTATAGTGAGCACCGGAGCTTAAATGCTGACCTGGAACCATATTGCTGTCCTGCTGTTGTTTCACAGTCTAGGAAAAACTTAAGTGGGCACTAAAAGTTAATCCATACCTTTTAGTTGTTTTGGGGCCAGCAGAAGTCTCCACATAAGCACCTGAGCTTTGTAAACAATATGGCTAGGGATTCAGGGCTTCTCACAGATTGTGCCTCTGTGGTGCTATGGTTCCAGCTAGTCTCTTCAATCTGGTGTCCCCACTGATTAAAGCACTGAGTAGTTGCCAACATCCACATCTCCCTTACTGTAACCAGTGTCTTGCTGTCTGTCCCCAGTTTAACCCAGGTGGCTCAGCCCTCTTGGCACTCCCTATGGTTCCTCTGAGACAGGACATGAAGACACCTAGACCAGTGGGGAAATCAAATATCCACCTACAATTTCTTCCTCTACCTTGGCGTCTGTCAGCATAGGGAAATTCTCTGTGAGTGGTGTTATGCCAGCTTGGGGGCGGGAGGATGGTGCAGTCTGAAATGCCAATTTCCTTAGTGATGATGGCTTTTCTCAATTCTGTTGGCCCTTGGGATTTCTTCACTTTCTCCCCAAGTTCTGCTGCATTTAGGGTAATAGTTTTGTCTTTGAATAGTTTCTAGTGGTATTTTTGTGAAGGGAGTAATACCAGAGGATCTTCCATTTTGCCATCTGGCTGATGCTACTCCCTGTTCAAAAAAAGACATACAAATGGCCAACATGTATACAAAAATATGCTCAAAATTGCTAATCATCAGAGAAATGCAAATTAAGACTACAGAAAAATATAATCTCAGCATTGTTAGAATGACTTATCAAAAAGGAAAAAGATAACAAGTGTTAGAAAAGATGTGAAGGAAAAAAGCCCTTTGTACATTGTTGGTGGGAATGCAAATTAGTATGTTATTATGAAAAACAGTATGAAAGTTTCTCAAAAAATTAAAAACAGAATGCCATGTGATCCAGCAATACCACTGCTGGGTATATATCCAAAACTAATACAATCACTATGTCAGATATCTGCACTCCCATGTTCATAGTAGCATTTCTCATAATAGCTAGTCAACCTACTTATGCATCAACAGATTAATAAAGACAATGTGCTGTATATTGAAACTGGGATACTATTCAGCCTTTTAAAAAAGGAAATTATGGGCTGGGTGCAGTGGCTCACACCAGTAATCCCAGCATTTTGGGAGGCTGAGGAGGGCAGATCACAAAGTCAAGCGATTGAGACCATCCTGGCCAACATGGTGAAACCCTGTCTCTACTAAAAGTACAAAAATTAGCCAGGCATGGTAGAGGGTGCCTGCAGTCGCAGCCACTCAGGAGGCTTAAGCAGGAGAATAGCTTGAACCCAGGACATGGAGGTTGCAGTGAGCCGAGATCACGCCACTGCACTCCAGCCTGGCGACATAGCAAGACTCCATCTCAAAAAACAAAACAAAAAAATAAGGTACTTCTGTCATTTGCAATAACATGAATGAACATAGTGAAAATGCAGAGATTTTCAGATTAAATAAAAGGTGAGAATCAACTGTATGCTACCTACCATGCAAAAAAATGTCCTTTAAATATAGAAAAATATATGCTAAAAGCAAAAGAATTGAGGAAAGTTATACTATGCTAACACTAATTATTGAAAAGCTGGAGTGGTTATATTAGTATTAGTCAATATCAGAGCAAAGAATATTACCTTGGATAAAGTTATTTTGTGATTATCAAAAGGTCCATTCCTCAATAAGGCATAACAATCCTATCTAATAACAGCTTTAAAATATATTAACCAATAATTAATAGAACTGCATGAAGGAATTGACAACACATAACTATCATCAGAGATTTTAACACCCCTCTCTCCATCTAAGAGAACAAGTAGAAAGAAGTATTATAGTAGACATAAACAACACTGTTAACCAATGTCGTTTAATAAGTGTTCAGCAAAGACTCCATGCAACAACAGAAGACGATAAATACTTTAAAGTGTATGTGAAACATTTAACAAGATAAATCTTATTCTGGGGCAAAAAAAAAAAAAAAAAAAAAAGGAAACCAAAATTTCAATAAATTTTCAAGTATCTAAATCATACTGTGTTCTTTTTGGAAATAAATTAGAAACCAATAACAGAAATATTTCTGGAATATTCCTGAATTTAAAAAAATATAAGTAACACATAGAAGGAACTCACTGCTCAAAAAGTCAAAAGGTAAATTATAAATATTTTGAAGTGAGTTAAAATGAAGAAACATACAAAATTTGTGGGATAAAGGTAAAGTAATACTTTATATAAAATCTGCAGCACTAGATGCCTATATTAGATGAAAATCTTCAAATAAATGTAGGCTCTGCCTTATAAAACTAAAAAATACAAGTAAATTAAACCCAAAGTAAGCAGAGGAAAGAATAAAATAAAATAAAAAGTGAAAAAATCAATAAAATAAAAAAAAATGAAGAAAAATACAAAGGAAATCAATGAAACCAAGAGCTGGTTATTTGAGAAGATCGATACATTTAATCATCCATAATGATCAATTTTTAAAAAACAAACACATACAGATTACCAATATTAGTAATGAGAGGTAAGGTATGTATCATTACAGAATTTTTGGATATTAAGAAGATACTAAAGCAACATTATGAAAAACGTTATGACTATGAGTCTGACAATCTAAGTAAATAGATAAATTGTTTGAAAGATGTAAAATACCAAAGCTCACTAATAGGATCTGGATTACCCTATATCTATTAAAGAAATTGAATTTGTAGTTAGAAATCTTTCCACTGAGAAAACTGCAATCTCAAGTAGCTTCCTAGTTTTTTTATTTTTTTCAGGAAACCAAGAGCACAAAACACTTACCAACTCTTCTATGAAGCCAACATTGACCTGAAAGCAAAATAAAAACATTACAAGAAAATGAAACTAGCAAATAATGCCCCTCCAAAATACAAATGCAAAATTATTAATAAAATTTTAGCAAACAAACTCAACAATATAGAAAATGAATACTATATTTTGTCCAAGTGGGATATATCTCAAGAATGCAAGGTACATTCAAAAACTCAAAAAGAAAAAATTATATTATTACTAAAACTGAAAATTCATACTTCATAATAAAAGAGATGAATGTAGAAAATAATTGAAATGGAAAAATAATACAATAGCATCAAAAAGTGAAAGAAATAGGGATGAATCTAACAAAAGATGTGCAAGGCCTATATACTGAAAATACACTGCTAAAAGACATCAAAGCAGACGAAAATAAATGGAATTATACACTGTTTGATGGGTCATAAGATCCAATATTTTTACGATGTCAATTCAAATTTGGATTTGATGTCATTCATATTAAAATTCTTGTAGACATTGTTTTAAAAATTGGGAAGCTAAATTCTGAAATCTAACATCATAAAGAAACACAAGGGATGTAAAGGATCTCTTCAAGGAGAAGTACAAACCACTGCTCAGTGAAATAAAACAGGACACAAACAAATGGAAGAACATACCATGCTCATGGATAGGAAGAATCCATATCGTGAAAATGGCCATACTGCCCAAGGTAATTTATAGATTCAATGCCATCCCCATTAAGCTACCAATGACTTTTTTCACAGAATTGGAAAAAACTGCTTTAAAGTTCATATGGAACCAAAAAAGAGCCCGCATCTCCAAGACAATCCTAAGTCAAAAGAACAAAGCTAGAGGCATCAGGCTACCTGACTTCAAACTATACTACAAGGCTACAGTAACCAAAACAGCATGGTACTGCTACCAAAACAGAGATATAGACCAATGGAACAGAACAGAGTCCTCAGAAATAATACCACACATCTACAGCCATCTGATCTTTGACAAACCTGACAAAAACAAGAAATGGGGAAAGGATTCCCTATTTAATAAATGGTGCTGGGAAAATTGACTAGCCATAAGTAGAAAGCTGAAACTGGATCCTTTCCTTACTCCTTATACAAAAATTAATTCAAGATGGATTAGAGACTTAAATGTTAGACCTAATATCATAAAAACCCTAGAAGAAAACCTAGGTAATACCATTCAGGACATAGGCATGGGCAAGGACTTCGTGTTTAAAACACCAAAAGCAACGGCAACAAAAGCCAAAATTGACAAATGGGATCTCATTAAACTAAAGAGCTTCTGCACAGCAAAAGAAACTACCATCAGAGTGAACAGGCAACCTATAGAATGGGAGAAAATTTTTGCAATCTACTCATCTGACAAAGGGCTAATATCCAGAACCTACAAAGAACTCAAACAAATTTACAAGAAAAAAACAAACAACCCCATCAAACAGTGGGCAAGAGATATGAACAGACATTTCTCAAAAGAAGACATGCATACAGCCAACAGACACATGAAAAAATGCTGATCATCACTGGCCATCAGAGAAATGCAAATCAAAACCACAATGAGATATCATCTCACACCAGTTAGAATGGCGATCATTAAAAAGTCAGGAAACAACAGGAGCTGGAGAGGATGTGGAGAAATAGGAACACTTTTACACTGTTGGTGGGACTGTAAACTAGTTCAACCATTATGGAAAACAGTATGGCGATTCCTCAAGCATCTACAACTAGAAGTACCATATGACCCAGCCATCCCATTACTGGGTATATACCCAAAGGATTATAAATCATGCTGCTATAAAGACACATGCACACATATGTTCATTGCGGCACTCTTCACAATAGCAAAGACTTAGAATCAACCCAAATGTCCATCAGTGACAGACTGGATTAAGAAAATGTGGCACATATACACCATGGAATACTATGTAGCCATAAAAAAGGATGAGTTCACGTCCTTTGTAGGGACATGGATGCAGCTGGAAACCATCATTCTTAGCAAACTATTGCAAGAATAGAAAACCAAACATTGCATGTTCTCACTCATAGGTAGGAACTGAACAATGAGATCACTTGGACTCAGGAAGGGGAACATCACACACCAGGGCCTATTATGGGGAGGTAGGAGGGGGGAGGGATTGCATTGGGAGTTATACCTAATGTAAAGCACGAGTTGATGGGTGCTGACGAGTTGATGGGTGCAGCACACCAACATGGCACAAGTATACATATGTAACAAACCAGCACGCTATGCATATGTACCCTAGAACTTAAAGTATTAAAAAAAAAAAGAAAAGAAAAAAAAAAGAAAAAGAAATACAAAGGATGTACAATAAGCAAAACAACTTTGATTTAGAAAAAAATGTTGGATGACTAACACTCCCTACTTTGAATACTTAAATCTACAATAATCAAAACAGTGTGATTTGGTATAAAGATAGAGAAAAAGAAGAATGGAACAGAATAGAGAGTTCAGAAATAGACTCGAACATATATATAGATAATTGGTATTGAACAAAGGTTCAAAGGCATGTCCTTAGAGAAAGGATAGTCTTTACAACAAATGGTGCTGAAACTATTGAATATCCATATGCAAAAAACTGAGCTTTTATCCATAATTTGCACCATATATAGAAGTTAGCTTAAAGTGGATTATAGACCTGGATATAATACATTAAACATAAATCTCTAGAATAAAACAAAAGAAAATACTTTTGTATCCTTAGATTAGACAAAAGACAAGATAAAACATCAAAAGTCTAGTCCATCAAAAAATATATGAACCTTTGCAAAATTAAAAACATGTATTTTTTGAAAGACTCTGTCATAAGAATTCAAAAACAAACCACAGACCAAAGAAAATAATTAAAAATCATATATCTGATAAAGGATTGGTATTTATAATATATAAGACATCTTAAACTGAATAATAAGAAAACAACTCTATTTTTTAAAAAATGGGTTAAAAATTTGGACAGTTATTTTACCAAAGAGGACATACTAATGGTAAATAGTCATAAAAAATATAATCAAGATAAGTACAATGAGATAATACTATAAACCTACTAAAATGATTAAAATTAAAAATATTTACCACACCAAATATTAGTGATGGGACAGGGGAACTAGAACTCACATACACTACTGGTGAAAATGTGAAATAATACAATCATTTTGAGAAACAGTTTGGAACTTAATTAAGAAGTTAAAAATATATCTATATCGCATGTAATTTCCTAAGAGAAATGAAAGTATATATCTATACAAAATCTTGTATATGAGGGCCTATAGTAGCATTTTTTGCAATAGACAAAAATGGGTACCACTGAAGCATGAACCAACTGGTAAATGGATAAACAAGTTGTGTTGTATCCATACAATGAAATAATATTCACCAATAAATAAGAATTAACTGTTAATATACAAAACGACTTGGATAAATTTTAAAATAATTATCCTAAGTGAAAATAAAAAACAAAAACATAAAACAAGCTGAGACAAGAAATGACCAGGGTCTGGGTAGCACATTGAATATAGCTAGGCTGGAAGTCAGATATACCCCAGCACTTTTTTTTTTTTTTATACTTTAAGTTCTAGGATACATGTGGACAACATGCAGGTTTGTTACATATGTATACATGTGCCATGTTGGTGTGCTGCACCCATTAAATCGTCATTTACATTAGGTATATCTCCTAATGCTACCCCTCCCCCCTCCCCCCACCCTACAATAGGTCCCAGTGTGTGATGTTCCCCTTCCTGTGTCCAAGTGTTCTCATTGTTCAATTCCCACCTATGAGTGAGAACATGCGGTGTTTGGTTTTCTGTTCTTGTGATAGTTTGCTGAGAATGATGGTTTCCAGCTGCATCCACGTCCCTACAAAGGACATGAACTCATCCTTTTTTATGGCTGCATAGTATTCCATGGTATATATGTGCCACATTTTCTAATCCAGTCTATCATTGATGGACATTTGGGTTGATTCCAAGTCTTTGCTATTGTGAATAGTGCCACAATAAACATACGTGTGCATGTGTCTTTATAGCAGCATGGTTTATAATCCTTTGGGTATGTACCCAGTAATAGGATGGCTGGGTCAAATGGTATTTCTAGTTCTAGATCCTTGAGGAATCACCACACTGTTTTCCGTAATGGTTGAACTAGTTTACAGTCCCACCAACAGTGTAAAAGTGTTCCTATTTCTCCACATCCTCTCCAGCACCTGTTGTTTCCTGACTTTTTAATGATTGCCATTCTAACTGGTGTGAGATGGTGTCTCATTGTGGTTTTGATTTGCATTTCTCTGATGGCAAGTGATGATGAGCATTTTTTCATGTGTCTGTTGGCTGTATGCATGTCTTCTTTTGAGAATTGTCTGTTCATATCTTTTGCCCACTTTTTGACGGAGTTTTTTTTTTTTCCATGCTCATGGAAAGGAAGAACCAATATTGTGAAAATGGCCATACAGACCAAGGTAATTTATAGATTCAGTGCCATCCCCATTAAGCTACCAATGACTTTCTTCACAGAATTGGAAAAAAACTACTTGAAAGTTCATATGGAACGAAAAAAGAGCCTGCATTGCCAAGACAATCCTAAGTCAAAAGAACAAAGTTGGAGGCATTAAAGAACAAAGCTGGAGGCATCACGCTACCTGACTTCAAACTGTACTACAAGGCTACAGTAACCAAAATACCATGGTACTGCTACCAAAACAGAGATATAGACCAGTGGAACAGAACAGAGCCCTAAGAAATAATACCACACATCTACAATCATCTGATCTTTGACAAACCTGACAAAAACAAGAAATGGGGAAAGGATTCCTTATTTAATAAATGATGCTTGGAAAACTGGCTAGCCATAAGTAGAAAGCTGAAATTGGATCCCTTCCTTACACCTTGTACAAAAAATAATTCAAGATGGATTAGAACTTAAATGTTCGACCTAAAACCATAAAAACCCTAGAAGAAAACCTAGGCAATACAATTCAGGACATAGGCATGGGCAAGGACTTCATGACTAAAACACCAGAAGCAATGGTAACAAAAGCCAAAATAGACAAATGGGATCTAATTTAACTAAAGAGCTTCTGCACAGCAAAAGAAACTACCATCAGAGTGAACAGGCAACCTACAGAATAGGAGAAAATTTCTGCAATCTACTCATCTGACAAAGGGCTAATTTCCAGAACCTACGAAGTGTCCCAGCACTTTTTAGATAAGTATGCGATTAAACCTAATCTTTGGGCAACTTATTTTGGATTGTATTTGCTGTCATATGAAACAGAGAAACAATAATGTAAATTGTCTTTTTAATATTATCCTCTGAGCAAAATTATCATTCAAAATTATATCAATCACATTAAAAAGTTGAGACTTGACATAATTAGCAAACTATTACTTGATCTCCCAAAGCCCTGCCTTCATTGCATGTAGCTTTATTCCTGGCAACCACAGGCTGCATTACTATGATGGCATTTTCCCCACCTTCCAAAAGCTAGTAGATATCTGACATATCTGCAGATATTGGAATGTAGGGGAAAAGCATCATCATTTCCTTTGTCTTAACCATGTCTGAATAGAGTTCACAAGTTTAGCAAATAGAAATACAAATATTGCATGAACCATAGATATAATAAAATATTATTCTTTGTTTATCTGAAATTCAAATGTGACTGGGAATTCTGTACCTTCTGTGGCAACCATAGATAAGATAATTTCAGGTCTTTGTCTTTGACATTCTATATCCTAGAAACACTTTTGGTACCAGAGAAATCATTTTAGGTATTTCAAGCAGAATGGAATTGAATAAAGGGAATTATAGGCTTGCAAATATGTTGGAAGGGGGAAAAATAACAGGGAAGGCTCCTTCTACCTCTTAAGTTTGCCATTTCAGGAAAATCTTCTGATGTTAGGTACTGCAGGAAACCATTTGCAATGCCCAAGGCTACCTACAACACCAAGGAGATAATTCCTGAGGGAGCTTTCTAAAGAGGCCCAGTTAGAGGCTGATGCAAGTTTCTCGTCTTCACATATGACCATTGAAGACATATATTTGTAAATGTTTGTATCAGCTTTACTTTTAAAAGCCAAAAACTTGTAACAATACAAATGTCCATTAAGACTACAATAGATAATAAAGTATGGCATGGTCATATAATGGACTACTATACAAGAACTAAAAAATGAAATACTGCCACATACAGCAACATGGATAAGTCTTACAGACAACGTACTGAGTAAAAGAAGCCAAACAAAAACCATATGTAACTGTGTGAGACAATTTATATGAATTCCAAAGGCAGGCAAAGCTAATCTGTTAGAAATAAGAATTGTGGTTATCTCAGGTGGGTACTGATTGACAAATGACATGAAGAAAACTTCTGGGATGCTGAAAATGTTCCATTTCCTTATCAGGGTGTTGGTTACACAGACATATGCATATGTAAATATTCAACAAGCTGTAAACTTAATAATAATGCATTTTACAGGGTACATTGTTTTTTGTTTGTTTGTTTGTTTGTTTGTTTTAAGTCATGTTTTCTGAGGCTCACACAACTATCTACCACTACTGGAGGACGAATAACATTCCCCACTCTCCTTACAACTTCCAAATTTCATCAAATGTCTCTTGGTAGAAACTAAAACTATATGAGCAAGGGACTCCAGAGAATTCAGTGACCAGGATTCTGGCCCCAGCAAAACAGGGGACAGGATAAGATGGAGTAGGAAAGATGCTGAGTGTTCTTCATAATACTTTTATCTTGTAGAGAGTGAATGAAAAGCAAAGAATAAAAGTGTTTTAGATTGTGGTAGTACAGATCATATTTTTAAAATAATTCCCTTGGAATATCCTACTATCTGTAATTTGTGGTTAGCTTGAAACTAGAATATAAAAATTATGAGTCCTTATACAATCACATGATAAAAATTTAAATATTCCTAGAACATGGGAAAAAATCTTAATTAGACTATACTGTAACAAAACAAAACACAAGTTTTAATTCCCTAACGAAAGAATTTTTATTGAAATGGCAGAAAATGCAGTACAATTAAAAACATATTTCAATAACTTACTTATCATTATTGCAAATATGAAAGATATATACTATATTCATGTTTTTATTTTCCTTGTTTTATTTACCTTCCTTAGAAATAAAATCTTTGAATGTATCCTGTCTAGCTTCAAGTCCATCAATTCAATTTTATGACTTTTAAAATTAGCACATTTTACTACAGAGAGAAATACTTGGCATGTTATAAAGTGCATTGCCATTAATGGCATACTTTTTAGGTTTTTCTTCAAATTAAAAAAAAAAAATCTGTAATTATGCATGCTACAAACCAATAGTTCAAAGTTCTATCACACCACATTACAATGACAAAACACATTATAGAGAATAAGTGTTGTAAGTCATACAAAATACTATAAAAATATCTTTTTAAAGATCTGTTGTCTACTCTTCTGCAAATTTTCATCTTTAATACTATCCCTACTGCTATAATTTGTCCTGTGTCTTCCAGCATCCTGTTATGGCTCAGACAATATCATTTAACAAGCAAGGCCCATATACTTCTTTTTAATTTGGAAGCCTCCAATTGTACTCTTAACTTGGTATAGATTTGTCACATTTCCTTATGAAGAAGAACACAGGATAACTTACATAATAAAGATATGTTGTTTCATTCCATCTGTCATTTTATCTTTTCCCACCTCCACTGAGTATGGGCATCCTAGGTTCATTTGGATGTATTGTGCTTATATATCCCAGCAAGTTCCTGAAGAGAAAATCACTGTCCGTCTAAACTATTCTCCCTACCTTCCTCATAGCATATTTTGTAATTTCGAGTTCACTGGCCATTTCCTTCTGATTTGTGGCACACCACTGCCCTGCAAGTGTCAACCAGTAACTATTCATGAGAACAGCTGCAGCAGGACTACTAGGGGAAAACAGCAACTTGAAACTGTTTACCCATGTCAAGGGCCTCTCTTTTCCCATACTCTTTTAAAAACATGACTAGCACATTATTGCAATATTGCAGTCATTTGACACTTTCCCATACATCATTTAATACTATTGTCAGAGGTTGATGAGAACATTTTCAAATGTCTTGAATTCAGCTTTATGTCTCTCAGACCTACCATAGTATATGTAACTTTTCTTCCCAAGTTTTGGGTTCTTCCTTCCTGCTTTGACTTCCGCATGCTATTTGGCATTCTTTTCCTAATTCCTGTTTCTTTAATGATATCTCAACTCATTTCATAGAATTTTCTTCAATTCTTCTCTTCTTCATCACACTTATCTAAATCTGACCACAGTTCTCTTAAACCATTCAACATGGTTTTCTAGAATGTTTTAGTATATGTAAATTGTACTCACTTTTTTGTTTTTAATTCTCTTTTCCCCCATATTTATCATATTTTTTTCTCTTGTTCTCTCAGTTATTTATATTTTAATTTTCTCTCATGCTTTTTTTCTATCTAGGCTTACAAGAGGTCCCATGATACAGTGGGGAAGCATTAAACAGGAAAGAAGTCTTTGGTTAATATTGGTACATTAATTCTTCCTCTAACCTTGGGCAAACTGCTGCTCCTCTACAAGCCTCCTTTTTTTTCACTTGTAAATGGGAAGATTGGTTGGAATGTTTTGTGAGCTTGCATCTAGTGCTGGAAATTTTATAATTCTAAGAACCAGTAACAATATCTATATCTATATCTAAATTTATATTATATGTATGTCTAGCAAGCTAGCTATTTTCCTGCTGTATTCAATCTGTTTCTTGCACTAAAGTAGAATCAAACTTTTTCCCCCAGTTTCCAGTTCTAAATTCTGCAATATTATGTTACTTATTGTTCTTATTCTGGCTTTCACTTGTACTTTATTTTTACTGATTTCTGTCTTGTTTTTGGTCCGAACTCTAGAGAAATCAGAGTATAAAATTTATCAATATCCTGCTCTGTACATTTTAAACCTGGCAACATTTGATAAACTACCCAACAGTTCTTGAGCATATGCACATGTGCGCACACACACACACACACACACACACACACACACAGCTGCCTTTGGAATCATACTGGTCTAAGTTCAAACTCTAACTATATACAGTTATGCATCACTTAATGATGGAATTATGTCCTGAGAAAAATTTGCCGTGAGGTGATTCTGTCATTGTGCAAACATCATAGAGTGTACTTACAGTGACCTAGATGGTATCGCCTACTACACACCTAAGCTATATGGTGTGCTCCTACACTGCAATCCTGTTATATCATGTGACTGTACTGAATACCTTAGGTAATTGGAACACAATTATTATAAGCATTTGTGTATCTGAACATTGAAAGGTAGAGTACAAATGTGGTATAAAAGATAAACTGCGGTACACCTGTATGGAGCACTTACCATGAGTGAAGCTTGAAGGACTGAAAGTTGCTTTGGATGAATCAGTGAGTAATTGGTGAGTGAATGTGAAGGTCTAGGACATTACCACATACTACTGTAAACTTTACAAACACTGGACACTTAAGCTACACTAAATTTATAATAACTTTTTTCTTCAATAATAAATTAACCTTATCTTAAGTTTGTCTTTTTAATTTTTAAAACTTTTTGGGTCTTGTAAATACCTTATATACCTTGTATGCAAATACCTGGTATCTTATAATACAAACACATTGTACAGAGGTACAAAAATATTTTCTTTCTTTATATTCTTATTCTATAAGCTCTTTTCTACTTTTTATTTTTTAACTTTTTAAACTGTTTTATTAAAAACTAAGATACAACACACACATTCACCTGGACATATACTGGGTCAGGATAATCAATACCACTGTTTTTCACCTTTATATCTTGTCCCACTTCAAGATCTTCAGGGGCAGTAACACACATAGAGCTGCCATCTCCTATGATAATACTGCTTTCTCCTAGAATACCTCTTGAAGGATCTGCCTCGGCTGTTTTACACTTAACTCTTTCTGTAAGTAGGAGTACACTCTAAAACAATGATAAAAAGCACAGTATAGTAAACCCATAAACCAATAACATAGTCACTTATCATTATTATCAAGAATTATGTACTATACATAATGTTATGTGCTAGACTTTTATAGTACTGGCAGTGCAGTAGGATTGTTTATCAGTATCACCATGAACACATTAGTAAGTGTTGCACTGTATTGTTACAATGGCTAAAGGTAATTGTTCAGATACATTATAATCTTATGGTACCACTATTACATATGTGGTAGGTCATTGACCAAACTGTTGTTATGAGGCACATGACTATACTTGTGGACAAGTCACTTCCTTCTCTAAACCTGCATTTCCTCAAATGTGCAAAGAAGGTAATATCTCTACCTCAGAGCTCTGTTATAAGGACGGCACAGGTAATTAATGTATAGCACCCAGTACAGCATAGGCATAAAGTAGGTCTTCAGTAATTGTCCAGCTGTTTTCCTCCTCCTCCTCATTATTATTATTATTATTATTTAAGATGGAGTTTCACTCTTGTTGCCCAGGCTGGAGTGCAATGGCATGATCTCCACTCACTGCAACCTCTGCCTCCCAGGTTCAAGTGAATCTCCTGCCTCAACCTCCCAAGTAGCTGGATTACAGGCATATGCCACCACACTCAGCTAATTTTGTAGTTTTAGTAGAGATGGGGTTTCACCATGTTGATCAGGCTGGTCTCGAATTCCTGACCTCAAGTAATCCACACACTTCAGCCTCCCAAAGTGCTGGGATTACAGGTGTGAGCCACCACACCTGGTTTATTATTAATATTATTTCAAATGCAAGAGCTTCTTGAGGCAATCCAGATTCCTTGGCCTTCCATGAAGGGAACCATAACTGTGACCTGGTAGAAAGATGGGGTCCTTCAAATCCTTAGATCTATTTTTAATAACCCCTGGAGGAATTCTTCCTTGGGAGATTTTCTGGCAATGATAAAAGGATTTGTTAGCAATGACTGAATCTACTCTATGTAAAGAAAACTACATAAGTTTTATTATATGGTGTGAATGGCAGTTCTAGTTTACCTCTTCATCAGTGAGAAACTGATATATCTCTTAGCTAGTGTCATCAAAAGAATAATATTTGCTCTGGTCCTGAACAAATAGATTTGTCACACACAGCTTCCTCCTTCTTTGCCCAGATAGGAACTCCTTTGTCTACCAACCACCAAATTGGTGGACTTTACTGTATCCTAACCCTCATTCTCTGCCTTCCCTTTTTTCATTAGTGGAAAGCATGTCCTGCCAACTTTTCACTCATGCTCCAGATCCTGTTTCCACTCACCTTCTCTGGGGCTTTTATTCCACAGTCATTCCTGTCTCTCCTGCATTATTTATTCCTTCTTCTCTACCATGCCATTTCTATCTGCTAATGACGGGTTCTAAGGTCTACTCTCTTTAAAATATAAACCTTCCTAGGTTCCAAATCCCTCAGTTACTATTTCATCTCTCATGTCCTTCAAGGAAAACTGAAACAATAGAAATAAATGTTCTCATGTTCTTCACTTCCTTACTTTCCATTCACACTCAGGCTTCCTTCACTTTTGAATCAAAATGACTCCATCCGTAATAATCAAAAAACTATCATTTTTGTTAAGTCCATATCTACTTCATTGGTTTTCTCTGCCTTGGCCTCTCAGAAGCATTAACAGAGCACTCACTTTTTCTGAAGCATTTTTCCCTTCACTTCCATGGTGTCACACAGTGCTCATTTTCCTTTTCTTCTATCCTCCATCTCCTTTGCTAGATTATCCTCCTCTCTGACTTATTAATATTTTTCTTAATTTGGACTGCTGAAACAGAATGCCATGGACAGGGTGATTTGTGTATAACAGAAATTTATTTCTCAAAGTTCTGGAGGCTAGAGTCTGAGATCAGGGTATCAACATGGTCAACTTCTGGTGAGGACCCTATTCTGTCTTCTCCTTATATACTCATATGGTTGGAAGAAGGTAAGAGACTCTCTGGGGTCCCTTTGATAAAGGCACTAATGCCATTCATGAGATATCCACCTTCATGACCTAATTACCTCCCAATGGTCCCACCTTCTAATCCCATCACACTGGGAGTTAAGATTTCAACATATGAATTTGGTGGGGAGGGGGAATACATTCAGTTGGTAACAAGATCAGGGAGCCTAAGGGCTCTGTTCTGAGACGTTTGCTTTCATCTTTCTGTAAGTAATCTCTCTGTGTGTAATCTCTTCCAGTTCCATGGATAGAATTGCTGCTTTTGAATTGACCTCCAAAATTTTATCCCCGTCACAAAGCTCCACTCCTGTATATCCAGTTTCTGCTTTATATCTCTACCTAGATCTCCAACAGGCATCTCATACTTGACATGTTCTAAATAACTCTCTTAATATAAACCCCTCAGTTCCTCTTAAAATCTTCCCATCTCATTAAATGGCACCATCATCTTTCCTGTTAGACTAAACTACAATCATAGCCTTACCATTGACTCTTCTCGTTTCTTTTTATCTCCTTAAATTTAATTTAGATAAGCCCTGCCTATTATTTCTATCTATGAAATGCATCCCAAAATATACACTTATCTCTACGTCAGATGCTGCCATAAATATAAAGAATACATGGCCCCAATAGTCAATCCTTAGGGACTTTCCAAGAAAAGAGTAAAATATAAAGATATTTGAAAATGTGTTAACTACATGTCCATTATTTATGTGTTAATCCAAAGTGCCTTCAAAATGCATAACTCTGTCTTTCTAATTTAAATATTTAAATCCGCAACTTTTAAGAATAATCAGAATCTTTATGTTTGCAATACGCTATGGCAATAAATAAAATTTAAAATATGCTTTTGATAGAAAATATCTCTTTATATTTGAAGTTAGAACTTAACATATCTTATTTACTCCTCTATTTTTCTTCCTCTTGCATTCCCATGCTCTTAACTCTTAAACAGCCCAAGAAACAGTATTTGGGAACATTACTATGTAATGTTTTAAAGAAACAAATTGCTAACGCATAATGTCTTGGTGTAGGATCTAGCAAATATATCTTTCCCTTTATGTTAATCTTCTGATTCTCCTATTGTCACCTCACTTGGTGAGCAGGTTTGCAAACTTTTGTTTATTTTGCTTAAATCCGATAAGCCTTACACAACCTTCCTGGGGGCTAATATAAAACAGACCACACAATGATATGCTGGAAATAATGCCACCCTCTGGGTATCCTCTGCTCGTGTATGTAGATTGTGGGCCTCGGCAGTCGGCTTTCCCTGCTCTCTAGGGCCGACTGTCCAAAGCATTTCTGCTATGGATCTTCTCCAATATTTTAAGAGGACTAAAATCTTACTTTGCTTTCTCCCTTTACCATCTTTCTTTTCCCAGATTTTACTAACCAGTAACTTTTTATCTTGCCCTCCAACTTCCAAGAGGACTCTAGTTTCCTCAGCTGTCTCTTCAAGTATCTCCTGCCAATCAGAATTCAATGCTGTCCTACTCCATAGTATATTCTGCTGCAGTTTTGTTAAACATATTTGCATTAGTCATTCTCTCAAGATCTCCTTTGAATTCCTTCTTGTCCTACTGTCATTCTGTCTCACTTTGTTTCCCAATTAAGTTTTTCTCCTATCCTATATTTCCACTTCTAATATAGCTTCTTTATTTTTACCACTATCAAAGTCACAATATCTATTAGCCACTCCTTTTTCTGACCTTTGCTTTTTTCCTGATATTCTTTAGTTTTGGCATACTCAGAAGAATTACTAAAATAATCTCAAGAGTCTTGGCCTCCTTTTTCATATCATGTATTCTCCAAAGTTGAGTCTACTTCTTTTTGCCCAGTATGAAGCTTACAGCAAATTTATTATTAAGAAGGAATTTAATTATCTCAAATATGTCTCTTGTGTTCAATCCAACTGAATTTCTAATCTGTGTTCCCTGGCTGAACAACTCTTTTCAGCCTCCTGTGACAAATCTTCACTGTGATTCTCCCCTTGAAGGCATCACCAGCAGCCCTCCTATTCTTTTAGAGACTAAACAAGTTCTTTCATGGCTACTCTTAAGCTCCTCCTTAAGTTAATCCTTAAAAAAACACAAAATATCTAAACCAACAGGCTTAGTTTTCTTTTCTTTTCTCTCTTCTTCTGTTTCTCTTCTCCACACTAACTCAGTTTCTTAGTATTGTCCCTCTTTTTCAAAGTCCACATTTGCATTTGGCCTAGACATGGACAGTGGGCTTGGTCTCAGCTCGGGAATACCACTGAGAGGTCATGTCAGGTAAACTTCGCCCACTGTGGCTCTCCCAGAAAGAGTCTTTCCTTCTCCACTAGGATCACAATAGCCTGAGCACATACTATTCTGTTGCTTTCCCTTGACTCCTTCAACACCTGACCTTTCTGAGTCATTAGCCTTCAATTGAAAGATTGAAGCACTAAAAATCATTTTAGGAGTTCTGGCTCTTTTCTCTAGATTTCTTCTCTAAGTTAAATCTGTGTTGCTGTCCTTACTCTTTGTTCTTCCTTTACTTCTTATCTCAGGAGCCATCATGCTGCCTCATCAGAAATACAAGCCTCTAATGCAGGTAAAAGAAGATCTACAAGCTAAATTTAGCAGTAACTGTATTTAAACTTATAATGGCTCTAGCATATGTAATTACTTCTAATCTGAAAATTATAGGGGTCTGCTGTGATCCAGCCCGGCATGGTAGCACAATCAAAGAAACAGTAAAACAAACACAATTAAATACAATTTACTTCAAATCTGCACTCAACTCTTTAGAAAGCCCATAAGACATAGTAAAATATCTTTAAAATCCTTTTTAGCTATCATTGCCACTCATATTCACTATACAGATGGAGATCCTTACAAAAACTCAACCCACATGGCTCTTCTCACTTGCCATATGTTCTCTCTGTCATGTCAATGGCTAAAGGCACTCCTTCTTTAGTTCATCAGTGCACCAACCTTTGCTACACAGTGCTTTTCTATTTTCTTTCCTGCATGTTTATGCCATCACTCCATCCATACCATGCCCTCCTATATTTTTGAGACACCCCACTGTGCAGAGGAAAGAGGTATAGTGTAATATATTGCTCTCACAAGAATCAGCACATCACCCAAACTGTAAACAAAAAAAAAAGAAGGCCCGTGAACTGACCTATCCATGCAGGATAGAATCCTCACTCCTTTGAAGGGGGCACAAGAGTGAGAAAGCATATATGAATATGGTCAATACTTATTCTTTCTTCTGAAAAAGTTCAAGTCCACATTATTCAACCATCCTTCTGCATAAAAAAGGGCTGGAAGGGATATTTTCTGACTCTATTTCTACCTTTCTGGTGTGTTTAATGTAGTCTTTCTACATAAATGTCTAGAGTTAATATCAATCTTAAGTCTAGTATATACAGAACAGTTCCAGAATGCAATAGTAAAAAGAAAACTGGTATAAGACTTAGAAAATCTGGAATTAAATATCTGCACTACCACTGGCATTTAACTAACAAGTCACTTGCTGTCTTTGTGTGGGTTCCCCAGAAACAAATTCTAATTCAAATATTTCAGTATAAGTAGTTGACTTGGAAGGTGATTCCAAGAAACACCAGTGTTTGAACAGAAAAGTGGAACAGAAAAAGGAACAAAGTTAATAATATATGTATTATGAATTATCGCCATGGGCAACTGGAGATTGATTTTGCTAGAGAACTTGGGAGAAGGTATAGAAGATACATCACCAAGTTATTCCATTCCAAGATGAGGAAGCTATGGTATTTAAATAGCAACCCCTATTAAGTGTTGGTTGAGAGCATGTGTGTGTGTGGTGCAGGGAGGCAGGGCGCATGGAGGGTGGGGATTAATTCTAGCCTGCCTTTAGAACAGACAGAGAAGGACCTGTTGATCAGAGGGAGCACTCAGAGTCACAAGTTCTATCAGTCGGAAGAGGTGTCAGGGTACAGGAAAATAGTAAATACACTGATTCCACAGGTAGGGCACTTGCATGTCTTGCTACTTCCTCCCCTTGCATGACTCAGATTTACTCAACTTGTATGAAGGTCATTCCATCCCATCACTGATTCACAATTTCTTTTGTAAAATTAGATTAGGAATATTGGTGGAATAAACTACGGCGCTCACAGTTTTGGTTGATCCTGAGGCCATAACTGGTATGCATTGTCTCCTTTTTTCATCCCCATGCTAGTTTTTTTCCCAAAAGAATCCTCAACTAGTGATTCAGCTTCTCTAGGTTGCTTTCCTGATAGGGTGACTCAGACTCTCATTCTTGAAGGATCTGAGTGCCTAGTTACAGTACTCTTATCAGATATGGCTGCTGTAGTGCCCATTTAGTTATCATCATAAGGAGAAAGCCCATTTCTCTTACTGTCTACTGTCTCTGAAGAGAAGGAGGAATTAAAAGCTGAAAAACAACAGGAATGAAGTCAGTGGCAAGACCAACCAGGGCCACTGACCAGGCCTGAGGTTAAAAGATTAACCCCCACCCCAACTCTAACCATATGTGCTATCTATAGATCTTAATCTATCATGACTCTTTCATATGGACCCCTTAGAGTTGTAAGCCCTTAAAAGGGCCAGGAACTCTTTCTTTGGAGACCTCGGTTCTTGAGATGCAAGTCTGCCAATGCTCCCAGTCAAAGAAAGCCTCTTCCTTCTTTAACCTGGTGTCTGAGGGGTTTTGTCTGCAGCTCATCCTGCTCCATTTCTTGGTTCCCTGACTGGGAACTGAGGTGATCAACGGATGGTCAAGGCAGCCCCTTAGGTGGCTGAAGCCAGCCTTGTGGAGCATCCCTGTGGGGGACTCCAGACAGCTTGAATGATGCAGAGCTTGAGAGTGCTTCTGGTAGGCATTTTCCCTGGTGGAATGCCTCATCAGAGCAGTGCACGGCAGGTGCCCACAGAGGATCATCACAGTGGCTGAACACCGGGAAGGAACCGGCACTTGGAATCCAGACATCTGGTACGGTAGGACCGGTCTGTTGCAGGAAGTCAGGGACTCTGAATGAAAGGACCAGCTGAAGGCACGGCAGAAGAACATAAATTGTGAAGATTTCATGGGCATTTATTAGTTCCCCAAATTGATACTTTTATAATTTCTTATGCCTATCTTTACTGCAATCTCTGAATATAAATTGTGAAGATTTCACGGACACTTATCACTTCCCCAGTCAATACCCTTGTGATTTCCTATGCCTGTCTTTAATCTCTTAATCCCGTCATCTTCATAAGCTGAGGAGGATATACGTCGCCTCAGGACTCTGTGATGATTGCATTAATTGCACAAATTGTTTGTAGAGCATGTGTGCTTGAACAATATGAAATCTGGGCACCTTAAAAAAAGAACAGGATAACAGCAATGTTCAGGGAACAAGAGAGATAACCTTAAACTCTGACTGCTGGTGAGCTGGGCGGAACAGAGCCACATTTCTCTTCTTTCAAAAGCAAATAGGAGAAATATTGCTGAATTCTTTTTCTCAGCAAGGAACATCCCCAAGAAAGAGAATGGCCCCTGAGGATAGGCCTCTGAAATGACCACTTTAGGAGTGGCTGTCTTTTATGGTCGAAGCCAAAAGGATGAAATAAGTCCCGATCTCCTGTAGTGCTCCCAGGCTTATTAGGATGAGGAAATTCCCACCTAATAAATTTTGGTCAGACAGCTTGTCTGCTCTCAAACCCTGTCTCCTGATAAGATGTTATCAATGACAATGCGTGCCCAAAACTTCATTAGCAATTTTAATTTCACCCTGTCCTGTGGTCCTGTGATCTTGCCCTGCTTCTATTTGCTTTGTGGTATTTTATTACCTTGTGAAGCATGTGATCTCTGTGACCCACACCCTATTCATACACTCCCTACCCTATTGAAAATTGCTAATAAAACTTGCTGGTTTTGTGGTTCAGGGAGCATCACAGAACCTGCAGATGTGTGATGTCTTCCCCGAACACCCAGCTTTAAAATTTTTCTCCCTTGCACTCTTTCCCTTTATTTCTCAGACCAGCCAACGCTTAGGGAAATAGAAAAGAACCCACGTTGAATATCGGGGGTGGGGATTTCCACTGATACTGGTCCTTGGAACTTGCCCACTCCATGTGAGTGGAAGTGTGGCCTGATCACCAACAGTGTGCCCTTATTGGCACTTTGGTCTCAGTATTGATTTTGATTAGGTTTGACTTGTTTGCAAAAAGAAAAGTGAATATGAGTGAGTGCTTGAGTTTGAGAGGGGCAAGGTGAGTGAGTGACCCCTTTACCTTTTCCTTCTTGTGGTGTGAGTGTTGTTTTGTCTCGGGAGGAAGATGGGTGGAACGCAAAGTAAGCCAATTCTACTAGGAACTATGTTGAAAAATTTCAAGAAAGGATTTAATGGAGACTATGGAGTTACTATGACACCAGGAAAACTTAGAACTTTGTGTGGGATAGACTGGCTGGCATTAGAAGTGGGTTGGCCATCAGAAGGAAGCCTAGACAGGTCCATTGTTTTAAAGGTATGGCACAAGGTAACTGGTAAGCCAGTACACCCAGACCAGTTTCCATACATAGACACTTGGTTACAGCTGGTTTTAGATCCCCCACAGTAGTTAAAAGGACAGGCAGCAGTAGTACTAGTGGCAAAGAGACAGACAGCCAAGGAAGAATCTCACTCCACCCGCCGAGGGGAGTAGGCTCCTAAAGTCCTGTCTGACCCAACATCAGAGGATTCATGGCAAGAAATGGCACCAGTGGCCGCCACCTTTTCACCAAGGAGGAAGGCCTCCCACTCGTGAGCCCACTGAGCCCAAGCTTCCACAAGGCCTATATACCCCTAGGCCACCCAGAGTAGAAAGGAAGGATGCGACACCTTGGGAGAAACCCCTCCCTTGGCAACCTGTTAGAGGCCTGGAACTGGGATAAAAATGCCCCTGAGAGAGCAACAGTATACTGAGATAGACAAGGATGGGCATATGGTGGAAAGGCATGCCTTTGTGTACCAACCCTTCCCCTCTGTCAGTCTCCTTAATTGGAAAAACAATACCCCATCCTATACCAAAAAGCCTCAAGCTATAATTGATTTGCTCCAAACTATTATCCAGACTCATAACCCCAACTGAGCTGATTGTCACCAGTTGTTCATGTATCTCTTTAACACAGATGAAAGGAGGAGAGTGCTCCAAGCAGCAACTAAGTAGCTGGAAGAACATGTTCCAGCTGATTAGCAAAACCTGCAAGAGTAAGTGAGGATCCAATTACCAGGAACAGACCCCCAGTGGGACCCAAATGAAAGACAGGGTATGCAAAGGCTAAACCAGTACAGGGAAGCCCTACTGGAAGGGTTAAAGAAAGGAGCTCGGAAGGCCACAAATATTAACAAAGTCTCTGAGGTCATCCAAGGGAAAGATGAGAGCCCAGCACAATTCTATGAGAGACTCTGTGAGGCCTATCATATATATACTCCCTTTGATCCTGATAGCCCTGAAAAATCAGTGCATGATTAGCATGGCTTTAGTTAGTCAAAGCGCAGAAGACATTAGAAGAAAATTGCAGAAGCAGGCTGGGTTTGCAGGCATGAACACTTCACAGTTATTGGAGATAGCCAACGAAGTGTTTGTTAATAGAGATGCAGTAAGCCGCAGAGATAATTGCAGAGAGAGCGAACGCCAAGCCTGGTGAAACGCCGACCTGCTAGCTGCAGCTATTAGAGGGGTACTCCCGAAGGGGTGAGAGAAGGGGGGCCCCAGGAAAAATATCCAGTCTGGCTGTCCACGCTTGCAGTGTAACCAGTGTGCTTATTGTAAGGAAATAGGACATTGGAAGGACAAGTGCCCACAGTTGAAAGGGAAACAAGGTGACTCTGAGCAGGAGGACTCAGAAAAGGATGAAGGGGCCTTGTTCAATCTGGCAGAAGGGTTACTGGACTGAGGGGGGCCAAGCTTATGTGCCCCCAAAGAGCCCATGGTCAGGATGACAGTCGGGGGCAAGGACATCGAGTTTCTTGTCAATACTGGTACTGAACATTCAGTAATAACCACCCCAGTCACCCCCTTATCCAAAAAGACAATTGATATAATCAGAGTCAAAGGGGTTTCAGCAAAGCATGCTTTGTGTTTGCCCTAGACCTGCACTGTGGGGGGGCATGAAGTGATTCACCAGTTCTTATACATGCCTGACTGCCCCTTGCCTTTGCTAGGAAGGGACCTACTTAGTGAGTTGAGAGCCACCATCTCTTTTACAAAACTCAGCTGTTTACAACTAAAGCTACTTGAAACAGGAGTCATCATGGCCCTTATGGTTCCTCAGGAGGAGGAATGGAGACTCTTCTTAACTCAGCCAGGCCAAGAGATAGGATCAGCTCTGGCTAAGCAGTGGCCAAAGGTGTGTGCAGAAGACAACCCTCCAGGGTTGGCAATCAACCAGGCCCCTGTACTCATAGAAGTTAAGCCTGGGGCCCAGCCGGTCAGGCAAAAACAGTGCCCGGTCCCCAGAAAAGCTCTTGAAGGTAGCCAGGTCCATCTCAAGCACCTGAGGGCCTTTGGAATTATAGTCTCTTGTCAGTCTCCATGGAACACTCCCCTCCTGCCTGTTTGCAAGTCAGGGACCAAGGACTACAGGCCAGTACAGGATTTGCGCTTGGTCAGCCAAGCTACAGGGACTTTGCACCCAACAGTACCTAACCTGTACACATTCTTGGGGTCGCTGCCAGCTGAGGACAGTTGGTTCGCCTGCCTGGACCTGAAGGATGCTTTATTAAGCATCAAACTAGCCTCTGAGAGCCAGAAACTGTTTGCCTTTCAGTGGGAAGATCCGGGGTCAGGTGTCACCACTCAGTACACTTGGACTCGGCTTCCCCAAGGGTTCAAGAACTCCCCCACTGTCTTCAGACAAGCACTGGCTCGAGACCTCCAAAAGTTTCCCACCAGAGACCTAGGCTGCGTGTTGCGCCAGTACGTCGACGACCTCCTGCTGGGACACCCCACGGCAGTTGGGTGCGCCAAGTGAATGGATACCCTGCTCTGGAACCTGGAGGACTGTGGGTATAAGGTGTACAAGAAAAAAGCTCAGATCTGCAGACAGCAGGTATGCTGCCTGAGATTTACTATCTGACAGGGGGAGCACAGTTTGTGACCACAAAGAAAGCAAGTCATTTGCAACCTATCAGAGCCTAAGACCAGAAGGAAGGTGAGAAAATTCTTAGGAGCCATGGGGTTCTGCAGGTTATGGATCCCAAACTTTGCAGTACTGGCCAAGCCCCTGTGCAGAGAAACAAAGTGGGGCAACAAGGAACCTTTTGAATGGGGGTCCCAACAGCAATGAGCTTTTCATGAATTAAAAGAGAAACTCATGTCAGCCCCAGCCCTGGGGCTGCCTGACCTGACAAAGTCATTTACACTACATGTGTCAGAGAGAGAAAAGATGGCGGTTGGAGTTTTGACCTAGATCGTTGGGCCCTGGCCGAGGCCGGTGGCCTACCTCTTTAAACAACTAGATGGGGTTTCTAAAGGTTGGCCCCCATATTTGAGGGCTTTGGCAGCAACTGCCCTGTTAGCACAAGCAGTGGATAAGCTGACTCTTGGTCAAAATCTGAGCATAAAGGCCCCCCATGCTGTGGTCACTTTAATGAATACTAAAGGACATCATTACCTAACAAATGCTAGACTAACTAGGTACCAAAGCTTGCTCTGTGGAAATCCCTGCATAATCATTGAAGTTTGCAACACCTTGAACCCTGCCACCTTACTCTCAGTATCAGAGAGCCCAGTTGAACATAACTGTGTAGAGGTGTTGGACTCAGTTTATTCTAGCAGGCCCGACCTCCAAGACCATCTTTGGACATCAGTAGGCTGGGAGATGTACAAAGACGGGAGCAGCTTCGTCAACCCACAAGGAGAGAGGTGTGCAGGATATGCAGTGTTAAACCTGGATGCTGTCACTGAAGCCAAATCATTGCCCCAGGGTACTTCAGCCCAGAAGGCTGAACTCATTGCTTTAATTCAGGCCTTAGAACTAAGTGAAGGTAAGACTGTAAACTTAATTTACACTGACTCTCGGTATGCCTTCTTAACCCTCCAAGTGCATAGGGAATTATATAAAGAAAAAGGCCTGTTGAACTCTCGGAGAAAAGATATAAAGTATCAGTGAGAGATCCTACAATTATTAGAGGCAGTGTGGAAGCCCCAAAAGGTGGCAGTCATGCACTGCAGAGGACACCAGTGAGCTTTCACCTTGATTGCCTTGGGTAGCTCCCGATCGGACTCAGCAGCATCCACCCTTTACCGGGCAGTCACTGTCCCCCTGCTCCCTCAGGCATCTGACCTTGTACCTACTTATTCTAAAGAAGAGAAGGACTTTCTCCAGACAGAGGGAGGACAGGTGATAGAAGAGGGGTGGATCCGGTTATTGGAAGGAAGAACAGCTGTGCCACAACGGCCAGGAGCTGCAGTTGTACTGAGTGTGCATGAGACCACCCACCTAGGCCAAAAGTCACTTGAAAAGTTGTTAAACCGGTACTTCTACGTCTCACATCTGTCAGCCCTTGCCAAAACAGTGGCGCAGCAGTGTGTCACCTGCCCACAGCACAATGCTAAGCAAAGTCCAATTGTCCCGCCCAACATATAAGCTTATGGGGCAGCCTGCTTTGAAGATCTCCAAGTAGACTTCACCAAGATGCCCAAATGTAGAGGTAACAAGTATTTGCTAGAGGATCCAGTCTGGATCCACCACAGTCATGTAAAACCTGCAGCACCCGAGACCTGGGAGGCGAGACCAAGCCTGGACAACCCCTGCAAAGTTATTTTGAAGAAGACAACAAGCCCTGTTCCAGTCACACCTGGAAGCTGACTGGTCCACCCACAGCTGAAGCATGAGGAAGTCCATCATGGGACTCATTTTCCTTAAATTTTGGACTTGTACAGTAAGGACTTCAACTGACCTTCCTCAGACTGAGGACTACTTCCAATGTATACATCAAGTTACTGAGGTAGGGCAAAGAGTTAAAACAGTCTTTGTTTTATAGTTATTATGAATGTACTAGAACTCTAAAAGGGACTTGTTTGTATGACGCCACCCAGTACAAGGTATGCAGTCCAGGAAGTGACCAGCCTAATGTGTGCTATAACCCATCTGAGCCCCCTATGACTATAGTTTTTGGAATAAGATTGCGGACTGACAACCGGAGAAAATATGATATGAGTAAAGTAATAACTAGAACAGGAGAAAAAGGAGTCCCCAAACAAATTATCTTAAAATTTGGTGCCTGTGCAACAATCAATGGTGACGCATATGGAAATAGAATAAGATGTGGCTCTCTATTTTAGGAAAGGGGCAATATAGTAGAAAATAAGTATATTTGTCATGAATTAGGACTGTGTAGTGAAGATGAGAGTAAGAACTCCCACTAGTGAGGATCTCAAAGGGGGGAATGAGGAGAGAGGCCATTTCTCTTACTGTCTCCCGTCACTGAAGAGGAGGAATCAAAAGCTGAAAAACAACAGGAATGAAGTCAGTGGCAAGACCAACCAGTGCCATGACCAGGCCTGAGGTTAAAAGATTAACCTCCACTCCGACTCTAACCACATGTGCTATCTATAGATCTCAATCTACCACAATCCTTTTACATGGACCCCTTAGAGTTGTAAGCCCTTAAAAGGGCCAGGAACTCTTTCTTTGGAGATCTCAGGTCTTGAGACACAAGTCTGCCGATGCTCCCGGCCAAAGAAAGCCTCTTCCTTCTTTAACCCGGTGTCTGAGGAGTTTTGTCTGCGGTTCGTCCTGCTACAGTCAGGCATGGGAGAACTAACAGCATCTCATTGAATACCCTAAGTTCTATCCATCCTCTTTCTTGCCCTCATTTAAAACAGAAATCCTAGCTCCTTTTGACAACCAGGGTCAATTATCCTGCCAATGTGGTAACTTCTTTCTTTGCTTGATTGGCCACTATTATGAGAAGCACAAAATGATCAGGTGGTAGCCATAGCCAAAGCTTAGTGGAACATTTACCATGTCCATTGGTAGAAGCCTTACTTTTTGTTCTTAGTAACCAAGACCTTTAATCCAGGGTTTAAAGTTGTGGCAACAGTAATCACAAAATTGTCAATTAGACTGAAACTGAGATGAGCCATGCCAACTTCCACTCTTTGGTTCCTTTTCTATCAAGAGACACTGCATCATATAATAGCAATCAATTTAAAGAATATAACATCTTTTGAAAGCAGAGGCCAATTCCCCTAGAGCTAGGAGTTGGCTTCTCAGCATCCCCATCTATTAACATACATAAAAATCAATGCAAAAATGGGTTAAAGACTTAAAGGTAAGACCTGAAACTATGACACTATCAAAAGAAAACGTTAAGAAATTGCTACTGGACATTGGTCTGGGCAAATATTTTTTGGGTAAGACCTCAAAAGCACAGGCAACAAAAGTAAAAATAGATAAATGGGATTGCATTAAGCTAAACAGCTTCTGCACGGCAAAGGAAACAAACAACAAAATGAAGAGACAATCCACAGAATGGGAGAAAATATTTTTAAACTATCCATCTGACAAAGGACTAATAACCAGTATACATAAGGCACTCAAACAACTCAATAGCAAATAAACAAATAACTGGATTAAAACATGGGCAAAAATATCTCAATTGACATTACTTAAAAGGAGACATACAGGCTGGGCATGGTGGCTCATGCCTGTAATCCCAGCACTTTGGGAGGCTGAGGTGGGCAGATTACCTGAGGTCAGGAGTTCGAGAGCAGCCTGGTCAAAATGGTGAAACTCTGTCTCTACTAAAAATAAAAAATGAAAAATAAAATTAGTTGGGCATGGTGGTGGGCACCTGTAGTCCCAGCTACTCAGGAGGCTGAGGCATGAGAATTGCTTGAATCCGGGATGCTGAGGTTGCAGTGAGCCAACATGGTGCCACTGCACTCCAACCTGGGTGACAGAGTGAGACTCCATCTCAAAAAAAATTAAAAAAAGAAAAACAAGACATACAAATGGCCAAGAGATATATGAAAAATGCTCAGCCAGGCACAGTGGTTCACACCTGTAATCCCAGAACTTTGGGAGGCCAAGGCGGGTGGATCACCTGAGGTCTGCAGCTCCAGACCAGTCTGGCCAATATGGTGAAATCCCATCTCTACTAAAAATACAAAAAATTAGCCAGGCATGGTGGTGGGTGCCTGTAATCCCAGCTACTCAGGAGGCTGAGGCAGGAGAATCACTTGAACCCCTGGGGTGGAGGATGCAGTGAGCTGAGATAACACCATTGCACTCTAGCCTGGGCAACAAGAGCAAAGCTCCATCTCAAAAAAAAAAAAGAAAGAAAAGAAAAGAAAAATTCTCAACAACACTAATCATCAGAGATATGCAAATCAAAACCACAATGAGATATCATTTCACCCCAGTGAAACTGGCTTTTATCAAAACCACAAAGAATAACAAATGTTGACAAAGATGCAGTTATATTCCCACCAACACTCATACATTGTTGGTGGGAACGTAAGTAGTACAGCTGTTACTGAAAACAGTATGGAGGCTCCTCAAAAACCTAAAAATAGGACTAACATATGATCCAGCAATCCCACTGCTGGGTATATATCCAAAAACATAAAAGAAATCAATATATGGAAGAGATATCTCTACTCTGATGTATATTCCAGCACTATTCACAATAGGCAAGATATGGAACCAATCTAAATACCACTTATCAATGGATAAATGGATAAAGAAAATGTGGCATTTATATACAATGGAATACTATTTGGCCATAAAAAATAATGAAATCCTGTCCTTTGGAGCCACATGGATGGAATTTAGATCATTATGTTAAGTGACATAAATCAGGCACAGAAAGACAGGTATTATATATTCTCACTCATATGTGGGAGCTTAAAAAAGTGGATCTCCTGGAGGTAGAGAGTAGAATGCTGGTTACCATAGGATGGGAAGGGAAGCAGGAGAGGGAGGGAGGAATTAGGAGTTGGTTACTCGGTACAAAAATGGTTAGATAGAAGGAACAAGTTCTAGTACTTGATGCTACATTAGGGAAATTATAGTTAACAATAATTTATTGTAGATTTCAAAATAGCAATAAAAGAATTGTAATGTCCCCAACACACCTTAAAAAAATAAGTGTTTGAGGTGATGGATATCCCAATTACTGTGATTTGATCATTATGTATTGTATACATGAGTCAAAATATCACAAGTACCCCAAAAATATGTACAACTGTGACATACAAATAAAACACACACAAAAGAAATATAAATAAAACACACAAAAGAAATAGGCAGCACGTTACCAGGCCAGCAGCTTCTGGGTCATGCATATAAAGGTAGAGCTAATGGCCCTGAGGTCATGTGTCCGCTGTTGAACTTCCATCCTTGTAAGTAGTTCCCTTGGTGAAGCAATATCTTACGGAATTCCACTAGGATAAACCAAACACTTTGTGGGCCCTCTGATTGTGGCGCTGGAAAAGCAAACGGTCACATTTACTGGCAGTTTGAAAGCAAGCTGGCATGCTCAGAAATGATAAATGCAGAAAGAGTATGGCTGGAGCATTGACAGTATCTTCTATACTCCCTGAATCTTGTTTCCTCATCTATAAATTGGATTCAATAATAATTCACCTTAAAGAATTTGTATGGAAACCTTCTTTTGAAGTATTATAGAAATTTAAGCTGTAAATATTCAGTTTTGTGATAGAAGCTACAAATGAAATAAATATCATCACCTGATCCTCCAGAAGGTGAGAACCTGTTATTAAATTTCTTTTACATTCCATCTTATGCTTTTCTGTCTCTGGCTAATATGTGACTTTAAATCTCAGATATAAAAATCAGGCAACTAAAAAGAAAAGTTATCTTAAAGTATAAATGCAAAATAAAAAATGTTGAGTCCATTTAAAAAAATATCATTACTATTGATAACACACAAAAAAAGAAAACTAAGAAAAATTCATTTTTTTAAAAAACTGTAATTAAATACTTGGGCAGTTTATTGGGGGGAGAGAAAAGCCATTTACCTGTCTATGATTGATTGACATCATTACCTAATCTATCAAAAGAATTCATTTATTTTAGAAATATGATTACTGAAGGGTACCCTTGATTTCTAAGATCAATAAAATCAATACTTAGACTTTAAATTCTTTTCAAAATTTTCTCAATTAATTTAAATGTCCCAGTGGTACTTTCTTCCATTGAAAATCAGCTCAAATTATTTCCTATATAGTAAGTACATATCCATTTTCATAAAAATCTAGTTTCTTTTAAGTTATATTAATTTTTGTACACTTTATAGGCAAAAATGATATCCTAGCCTTAGGTACATGAGGCTACTTTGTGAAATGCAAGAGCTAGACAAGTAGAAAAAAGGTCTACTAGGAAAGAAAGGGTATTATGCTGACACCTTAAGGAAGCAGAAAAGAAAGTTTACTTGTACAGAGAGAGGTGGGGTTTTTGTTGTTGTTGTGGAGGTTTTTGTTTGTTTTTTTGCCAAGAAGGTCCTTTTATAAGAGAAAGAACAGATTTGACCTAGTTGGTCCAAACAGTAATGTTCATGAGCAAGATAATCCTGGGGAGACCGAAAGCATTCTCTCAAAAGAATGAGTGTGTCAATTGACTGCCAGGTGAGATATCAACTACCTCTTTGAATATATTGTTATTTTCCAAGGGAGACAATTTTCATTTTTATAAATTTTCTGTATTTGCCTATTCTTTTTGTTTTTATTATAAATTATAATTGCTTTAACTAAAAATACATATATTGTTATAAGCAAATATTGACAACCTTTATGATGCCATGTAAAATCTGTTTGCATATTCCTGAAGCTGTCTAGATATTCACTCACAATTAAGAAATGCTCAGTATATCTTCTTATTCGGGGCCAGTAACATAAGAGTGAGCACAAAATCTTAGCTGCATCTGAGAAGTGGAGTTGGAACTACCTCAAGCCTCAAAACAATAAGAAAAATAATGGGCAACACTTGTTAAAAGAACAAAACAAAACAAAAAACAGGGTAAGATTCTTCACGTCCTTTACAAAGGGCAAAGATGAAAAGAAAGAAGTCATTAGTGACAACAAATACTCATCACAAGACTTAGGGCTTGACAAACCAGGACTTATGACCATACCAACATTCAAGATTAATGTTCTTTTTGGTTCACCTGGAGAACTCTAGACATGATTAAAAGTTTGTCTCTCAACCACATCCTCTCTTATGTATGTTCTTCCCACAAACAAATGTTTTCATCACCCTTGGAGAAGGCTATACCATAATCTTATTCCCACACTCAGGAAAACTATATTTAATATCGTGGAGAAGATTGACGTTGTGTATTTTATCACCTACAGAGCTAGTTAAAATTACATACGTATGTGTAATTTTAATAAAGGAAATTATATATATGTATATATATAAATATGTAGCTTATATATACAATAAATTCTTAATTTCTTGACTAGTTATGTTTTCTTCTACCAGCATAAAAGTATTTCTCATGTAATATTTGAATCTAAAGTTACAAAGGAAATAATATTTTGAGCAATACCTGAGGGAAAGGAGTTTATTCTTTTTTATTTTAATGTATAAATGCAGAGATTTATTTTCTTTACACTTTTACACTTGTATGGCATTTTAAATAGTGCTTTTCATACTATGAAAAAATATTTATCTCAAAGTATTTAGGGATAGAAGCAATACTAGAAAATAAGGAGATATGCAGAGGTGAGAAGAAAAAATAGGAAGAGAAAAAATATATATGATTGCTGGGATTGCAATGATTTTTAATTAGAAGGTAATAATTAGATTCAAGTTTCTAAACCCCTGGTCTTATACTTTATAGTAACATAAATTTATGAGAAATGTAAATAGGCAGAAATCATATTAATGTCTATCTAAGTGGAAAAACCAGATCAAATGTTTTGTCAAAAATGGATGTTTGATTCCATTTGAAAATTTTAATCAAAAAATGAAAATTTTAATCTAACCACCAGTTGCATTATACAAACTGAAACACTTTTGTTCTGTTGAATGAAGAATATAAACAATTATAAGACATAGTTTCTGAATTTATGATATGGATAATTATTATTTCATGTACTTGGTCTATTATGTTTAACAACATACGAATTTATACTTGATTTACTTAACTGGATAGATATTCAACTAACATGATCACCATACCACAGTTCTAAATATTGAATAAAAGCAGATACAAGACAAAGTTTATGTTCCCTATTTGCTTCAAACACTTGGATTTTCAAAAACAGCAAATTGCAAAGAAAATTCAATGAACTAAATATGCCACCTTTATATAATATTGCTATTAAACACCTGTTACAGTTAACTTATACATTTACAACAATCTGACTTAAAACACTTTAACTAACTAATGTATATTGAAGATCTTTAACAAAAACGGTGATTCTAGTATAAATTCAAATATATAAAACTATTCTAATAAGTAATTGTATTTGAGTTTAACAGTATGAATGTACTCTGAATATTTTAAATTCTCCTCAACTGACTTCATAACCTGAAAAATAATGGGGGAAAAGATGAAAAAGTAACATATTAAATGCTTGCTCTGTGTTTGTCTCTGTTTTCAGTGCATCACAAATATCATCTTAAATGCCAGTTGTCCTCATTTCTACACTCTAAATGAAGGGTTGGCATTTTCTTTTCCAGAAAGGGCTAAATAGTAAATATCTTAGACTTTGCAGGGCTCTGTCTCAATTGCTAACTCTGTTGCTGGAACATAAAAGTAGCTAGATATGTTACATAAAAGGATGAACTATCTGTTCCAAATAAAATTTTATTTATTAAGACTGAAGTTGGAGTTTTATATATATTTATGTGTCAAAATATCATTATTCCTTTGATTTTTAAAAACTATTTTAAAATGTAAATATTATTCTTATCTTGACAGCTATACACAGACAGGTGTCAGACTGGATTTGACCCACAAGCTAGAGTTTGCCAATATTGGCTCTAAATTTATCTCAATATAATCCATATTTTAACAAATTAAAGTATTGGCATTTAAAAAAATTAAATTGAAGTGATGGTTTAATAACTTTTTAAATTTATCTCTGTGTCGCTATAGATTACATTAGCTTATGAATTGACTTGTTAGTCCCCAGATCTCAAAAATTTGGGTAGAAATTTATAACTAAAATCAAGAGAATTTTTTACAATACTAAAAACTAAAATGTTGTTAATTTTAAAATTAAAATTTAAAAATGTCATGCTTATCACTTTACAGTAAATATTAAAGCTCTTTTTAGGATAAAATGTTATGGCAGGTGTGATGGCTCATGCTTTTGAGGGGTCATCTTGGGAGGCCAAGGCGGGTGGATTGCTAGAGGCCAGGAGTTTGAGACCAGCCTGGGCAAAATGGTGAAACCCCATCTCTACTAAAAATACAAAAATTAGCCAGGTGTGGTGGCGCACACCTGTAATCCCAGCTGCTAGGGAGACAGAGGCACGAGAATTGCTTGAACCGAGGAGGCAGAGGTTGCAGTGACTGGAAGTCACATCAGTTTACTGAAGCTTGGGTGATAGAGTGAGATTCTGTCCCAAAAAAACAAAAAGAAAAAGAAAAATTTAAAAGGTTGTTTGTACAGCAGTCAGAAAACTGTATTTCATAGTATATACAAAAGTACGTCTATTTAGACAAATTGTGACAGAAAAATATCAATTCAATACTCAATAAAAATTTGAACTAGTAGAATTTTAGATGTTTCTGAAAAAAATCTCATAGTTCCTATTATGCCACCAACTCTTGATTATTTCCTTCTGCATCCTGATGACATTTTCAGTTTTCATTGTATAATCCTTATCTGACCACCAAAGTCAGTGTGCTCTGGGGTGTGGTTCTACTAAGACATCTCTTCTAATCTTTCCACAAAGACACACAGATGATAATTACATTTTTATAATCAGAGTAGACCACTCTTTTGAGATACACATTTCTATAGTCAACTGTTTACTTAATGTATCCAGTGGAACATTTAATAGATGCCTGTGGCAATGCATAGCCATTGACCAGAAATGAAAGCTTCTTTCCCACTTCAGAGTTTCCTCTGGAAAGTGGCTACCCTTGCTGTGAGGGGATGATATTTCCCAGATTCTTTTGCATCTTATTTTATTTTTAAATTTGACAGATACAATTATATGTATTTATCATGTACAATGTGATGTTTCAAAGTATATATACATTGTAGAATGGCTAAATCTCAGTACTGTTATATGCATTATCTCACTATTATCAATTTTGTGGTGAGAACATTTAACATCCACTTTCAGCATTTTTCAAGAACACAATATATTGTTGTTAACTGTAGTCAACATGCTATACAAAAAGATTTCTTGAACTTATTCCTTCTGTCTAATGGAAATTTCATATTCTTTTTCCAACATTTCCACAAACTCCCCTAACCCTCTACCTCACTGCCTTGTGACACATTATGTAAAGTGAACTAATACAGGCACAGAAAGACAAATACTGCCTGTCTTACTAATATGTAGAATATTAAAAAGTTGATCTCATAGAAGTAGAGAGTAAAATGGTGGTTACCCTTTTGCATCTTGGTGGGACCATATGACTGATTTCCCCCCAACAAAATATAAATGGAACATATATGTGTCATTCTGCTCCAAGAATAAGAAGCAAGTATGCATTCTCCATACTCTCTTTCCTCTTCTACCCATCGGATTGAGAGGGCTTTGTTCCCCTAGTGCCGGGGGAAACTCAGGGTGGAAAGAACTTGAATCCTTGAATCAATATATTATATATTACATATATTATATAATAAAAGTAGTATACATAAAAGTAGCTAGGTACATTACATAAAAGGATGAAGTATCTGTACTTATAATATATAATAATAATATAATATAATAATAATATATATATAATATTATATACATTATATATAGTGACAAAAACCAGCCACTAATCATGAAACCAAACTTCTATTTTGGTAAACCACTGAAATTTGGGGTTTAGTTGCTATGGCAGCTAACATTAGCCTAACAAATACATCTCAAATATAACATACCCAAAATACAACTCCATTCCCCCAATATAATCCTCCCCTAATCATTCCCATCTCAATAAGTATAGCAACAACCACTGAGTTTCTCAAGGTCAAAACCTCAGTATCACCAATATGTATTTCTAAAATGTAAAACAGATTATGGCAATTCCCTGCTTAAAATCTTTCAATTGTTTGTCAGTGAAATCAGAAAAAAATAATCCAAATTTCTTAGCACAGGCCCTCCCTGACTCTTCAACCTAGATTTTTGCCACAGATCCTCTTAGTACACTCCAGCCATATGGGCCTTCTTTCAGCTCCTCAAATGTACTAAACTCTTTGCCACCACAGGAACTCTGAACACGATGTACTCTCTTCCTGGAATGCTCTTCCCACCGTACTTCTTTTGGTTAATTCAGATGTAGCTCAAATGACACCCCCTCCTCAGATATTTCAACCTCACTATATAATTTAGGTCTCCTTTCTCTTTCTCGTCTTTTTTTCCTCCCTCTCATCACGACATTTTTTATAGAATTTGTTATATTTATAAGTATATAAACATTTTTCTCTCTACTGATTCAATGCCTATCTCATTTACTAGGCAGAGCTTCCTACGTGGGTAGCAGGCGACCCAGGAAATACACTTGAAAATGTATTACTAAAACTTTAATTCATGTTTCCTTTTATCTTACCCTGTCATAATTTATTCTTGAATTGGTTTTTTAATGTGCTTCATATATTAGTAAAATAGTACATGCATGTTATTTATAGGTAAATATATATATATCAATGGTGCATTGCCAAATATTTCTGCTATTAGAGCCGTGCAATCAAACAAGTTTCTAAAATATTGCACTAGACCAAAAACTCCACAATATGAGGGATAATGTCTGTCTTTGTACATGATTACCCCTCAGTAAATAGTTGTTTAGTAAATAAATGAATAATATGCACCTCCAGTGTACTATCTTTAATAATTATTTGGAATTATTACATATATACTAGAGTAACTAAAACTATATTTGTAAAAACAAATTATTCTAAGCTTGTTTGAATTAATAGACAAAAATCAATTCATAAATAAAAGCATCTATTTGCATACAATATTCTAAAGCCTTCTAAATTATGTTGTCTCTTTCATAAAGGTTAAATATCTTCAACCATTTTCTTTAAACTATTCATCTATTCAGTTAAAACTTTCTTCAAGATATGCAAAAGGAAATGTCAGCCTTGGCAAACAATCACAAATTCCAAATTATGTAGAATATGAATTAATGAGGTCTTATCATATCTTCAAACCAGCAAAAATCACTTTATAATGTTTGAGGTCATTATTTCTATTTTTAAAATGGTAAATTTGACTTTTAAGTAAATGTGTGCTCAACATTGATTCTCTGAGCCAAATGGTGAATCCATATCTTGGAATGTCTTAGAAAACATTGAAATAATTATTGCTAATAAATATTCATATCTTAACTATGATAAAAAACATTACTATAATTTTTGAATCATATCATTGCTTTATTACTTTTTTTACTATAGCCTCCTTCGGCATACTAAACATGTGAAACTTTTTCCTGTTTTTAATATAACCTTTTTTTATACAATAGATTTTGTTTAAATAAATTCCAATTTTCTGCCCCAAATTCCAATTTATTTCTTTTTCTACTTCTCATTCAGATGCAAGAGCCCACCTTCCTCCTGCTAGCAAGCTATTAGAATGAAGTGACAGAAAGTTTAGCAGGACTTGATCTTTGATATCTCCCAGTCAGTTTCTCTGCAATCAAAATGGGAAGGATTAGTTAAGAAATGACGTTCAGTAGCTGGTAACAGACACTAACCTTCACACACAATTACTAGTAAGATTTCCTCTTATTTCTTTACTTATTAGTCAGTATTTATAAACACCTTTATGTGTCAAGTGTTATAAATTCAGGGGTGCACACAACAGGCTTAAACCCTCCCATCATGGAGTTCATTGACAATAAAAGAGAGAGGTTTTACACTTGTGAACAGATAGATGGGTATATCCTTGCAAAATATGATAAATGCTAAAAATAAAAAGAACAGGTATTTTTGTTATGTTCTACGCACAAACTGATGATTTAATAAAAACCACCAGTCAAAATAGAGAAATATTTTTTTTTTAATTTCATTCTAGATATTGGTAGAGGCTGAGACCTTCCTAGTTAGAATTCAAACACTTCTATACTGATTCAGTTTCAGTATTATAACCATATCATGCCATGATTTTCTTGCCTGATTTTATCTCTGTATTCTTTAATCTTTCATGATTATTCTGTATAAAAAAATTATGAAGGACAAGGTGGGGTGTGGCAGTTAGAGGAAGTCAGAACACCAATTTTTTTTTTTAAATTTATTTATTATTATTATACTTTAAGTTGTAGGGTACATGTGCATAATGTGCAGGTTTGTTACATATGTATACTTGTGCCATGTTGGTCTGCTGCACCCATCAACTCGTCATTTACATCAGGTATAACTCCCAATGCAATCCCTCCCCCCTCCCCCCTCCCCATGATAGGCCCCGGTGTGTGATGTTCCCCTTCCTGAGTCCAAGTGATCTCATCAGAACACCAATTTTTTACTGCATGTGTAAATAATAAAATGTTTACCACCGTAAACACTTAGGAACACTGAGGAAAAACAAAGGAAAAACAAAAGGCTGTTAAACTGCTGACAATGCAATGACAATTAGCTTGGGCACTTTATGTATCAATTGATCTATCAATCATGATCTATCAATCAATCAACTATCTGTGTTCCTCAGGCAAATGCAATCAAGACAGATATCAAACTGAAATGATATTTCTTTCCAAGCACAGCCAAGCTGCGATGCCCAACAAAACCTAACAGGCTTCTAATGTATACCTATCCCAGACTAAAAAAGTATTCTTAGTTGTATGTTACAATAATATTTAACATCAACTAAGGAACAGTTTTTCTTCAGTTTCTGGTGTAGAATATACTAATGATATTTTTTCTGAGCTTCCAGCACAATTATCAATTTAAACTTAGAAGACAAGTGAGAACACAGGTTAATTATCACTATAAGTTCAGAAAATGCCATGTAGTAATTTACTGAAGTGAGGAAGCTCAGAAGGACATTCTGTGTAGAGAAACAGCATTAAGCATTATATTTTCTTATTTCTTCTTCTTGCTTTTCTTTTCCTTTTCAATGAATATTTTTCTTATTAATATCACTATGGGCTTTCTTTTATACAAAACACAGAAAAGCAGAATATATCCTTATAGAAAAGGCTGGTATAGCAATAAATTATTTCTACATTCTTAACTTTCACAAGGTGAGTCATATTTAGGTGCATTTTACTGTAATGATTGTTTGTGGGTTAGTTAACATTATAAAAGTATGCCGTTTTCTTATTTTTCTAGATAGATGTTAATCTCTAATTCAATTTTGTGATAGTTTAAACATCACTTTACATGTATCTAGAAATGTCTGAATTTTAGAACTTTAGGACTGTTGCATTTCTTCTATCAAGTATTTTCTCTTCTAATCTTCTGGGTTCTTTTTCTGCTTGTTATTCATTTTTTGCTTATGATGTGGAAGAATGATTTTAAGAATTTTAAACCTCTGTCATGTGTTATTTTTATATATTATTATATATTTTTCATTACTTAAGGACTGAAATACATTTTAGTTTCATGGCATCTTGGGTTATATAGTTAGGAAGATATTTTCTACTTCCCATAAGGTAAAATTGTCATTTATTTCTAATGCTTTTTCAAAAAAAGCAGTTAGTATTTTTTTCCCATCCAATTTTAAGCAAGTCCCCAGAATAACTAACTAGCATCATACTCCTGAATAGACTGCTACTGCTACTGCTACTGTACCCATAGCAATGAAAGATAAATACATAGAAATAAATAAATAAATACAACTGTGACCAAAAACCTCACTCTGCGGACATCCAAATGTATAGGGATCTGAGTTTGAATACAGTCTTCCCTGGTCTCCTCAGAAAAGGCCCAGGCTGAGAGCGAGGCTAAGATCTGAAGTTGACCCTTCTTCAGAGAGGGTTCAGTCCATAAATTTGTCTGGGACAGCCCTCCTTCCCTAGCCATCGTTACCTTGTTCCACAGCCTTAAAGGTGATGTTTCACAGCTGACTGGGGGCACTGCACTTTCTACCTGAAGCAAGTGCTAGTCCATTTCAAGGAAAATGACATTTCTCCTCATCAGATGAGGAAGGTGAAAAATGAAGAAACTCCAAGTAAAGAAGGACAGGTAGAGGAAACAATAAAAAGCTAGTATCTTCATTTTTCAAGGTGGAGAACGAGCAGTTCTGTCTGAAATTCATACAACCAAGGATAATAAGTGAAATGATTTTTTCACAGTAACACACAAAAAACAGATAAACTGAAAATAATAAAACAGCATTAGGAATATGAGCAACATAAGATGAAGAAGCAGTATAAACAAGTCCTCCTAGATGGAGTATGTCTAGGATAGATTATGTCCAAGAGTTCATCAATCAAGAAAGAAGAATATAAGCATCTTATTGGAAGGCTAAACATAATTACCATAAGAACTAAACATGAAAATAGTTAAATTTGGATCTGGGAATAGTGCAGGATGGAGGAGAGGACAAGGAGGCTGGAGCCAATTGTATATTTTAACTGTGTGCATGTTCTACTTTTATAAAAAGTAAGTGTACGTGTAGAGTGCCAAGATACACTCAAAGACCAGCTCTAGCATCACCAAAAGTTAGGCCTTATCTCCTAATAATGAAATACAATAACAATAGATGCCAATGACTATGAATTATTTTTGTCTTAAAAGAAGCTAACTGTAATCATACATTTATATTCTAACAACCAATTTATTGGAAACACATGGAATAAAAAAATTCAAACTGAAAAACAGAAGAAAACAATCAACCAAATTTCAAAATGTTGGACATTCTAAAGGACAAATGATCAGTGTTCTAATAAATCAATAAATAAAAAGGGTGAAGAAGAAGAGGGATATAAGAGTTATAAATTAAACAAAATATGTAAAGCACATTTGATTCCTGGTTTGAATAAGCCAAGTGTAAAAAGTACATTATTGAGAGACAGTCAGGAAAATGTGAATATAAACTGAGGAGAACACAAAGCAATTGCTATTAATTCAATCAGTTAAGACAATGGCACAACGAGTATGCTAAAAAATGACTTTGCAGTGAGAAATGAATATGAAGGTATTTATAGGTAAAATGACATAATATCTAAGATTTGCCTTAAAATATTGCAGCAAAACAAAATGCTACGGGTAGTAGTGAGTAATAAAACAATAAAAAGTGTTGATTGTTGGCTGTGAGTGGTGGGTACACAAGTTCACTCCTCACTATTATGGTCTCCATTTTCCATAGGTTTGAAAGTTTCTAAAACAAAAATATTTTTAAAATTTTAATAAAAAGTGCATGAGACTCAAACTACTAAGACACTTCAGTAACACACAATCATGTAGAAAAATTTTTAAATATAGATAAGCAAAATTAAGATTTTTTAAAAATCACACAACAATATCATTGTAGTATACACCATTTTAAACCTTTTTCTGTATATGTGTGTGCAAAATAAAGTGGATGTTTCCACTGAAAGAAATATTTATTCTGAGAGAGAGGAACTGGGAGCCAGACTAAGTCCTCGGAGCTGATTCTACCATCAGTTTGTGATAACTTCGAAAATGCTCTGGACTAAGTCACCGTAGATTTGCCTTGGAAAGCAGGGCTATGAGTGAACACTGCAACAACCATAAGTTTGACAGTATAAGCAATCTTGGTGTTGAGTATCTTTGGCCAAGGAAAACACAAAAGAAAACACATGTTTCCTTCACACTCTAAGGAGTGGGTTGCACTGGGCAGAAATGTGTAGCACTGGGCAGAAATGTGTATCGGCAGAAGGGACACTGACCAGAGCAAAAGGCTTAGCCCTAAACACACTTTTCAAACCAATAAATTACAAGGGCAATATTCACTTCCAGTCTTGTTAGAAATCTAGGGGTACGGTGACTTATTATGGAGCAACTGGAACTCAGTGGTAATGTACAGTCATTCAGCCTCAAGGAAGAGCTTCTGAATTCTGGCTCTTGCAACATGGCTAAGAAAACCAGAATAGGTCCTTTGGACATGAGAGAACAGCCAAAGGTGTTCTTGGAAATATCTCTGAAGAAGGGCCTCAAGGAGAGAAAAACATTTCACCAGTCTTTGTAGGAAGGTGCTCTAATGTTGTGCTTTAGGTACTACTGAAAAGCCATTATATGCTCCCCAAGCAATAAAGAAAAGAATCTCACTTAAATACATATTTACATAAATATAATCACATGTACACACTCTTTGTTTTATTGCACTTAATAAATTTGAACATATCAATAAATAAACTACAATATCTTATCACGTAAGTATTTGATTATATTACTACACTTCGATTTGCTCGATTTATCTTCAATATTTAGAGGCTTAGATTGTTTTCCAATTTTCACTACTATAAAAAAGTGACACAGTACGTATTATGTAGTCAAATCTTTGTGATGATCCTTCACTATTTTCTTAGGATGAATGTCTGGCAGTAGAGTTTCCGAGTCAATGTAGTATTATGAATGAGGAAAAAAAAAAAAAAGAAAGAAAGAAAGAAAGAAGA
Organism: Theropithecus gelada; assembly: GCF_003255815.1. Taxonomy (NCBI): domain Eukaryota; kingdom Metazoa; phylum Chordata; class Mammalia; order Primates; family Cercopithecidae; genus Theropithecus; species Theropithecus gelada. The sequence goes on along the minus strand of NC_037671.1, from coordinate 100,273,467 downwards.
AAGAAAGAAAGAAAGAAAGAAAGAAAGAAAGAAAGAAAGAAAGAAAAGAAAAANAAGAAAGAAAGAAAGAAAGAAAGAAAGAAAGAAAGAAAGAAAGAAAGAAAGAAAGAAAGAAAAGAAAAAAGAAAAAGAAATTGCCCCAAAACAGAGCTTAGTATATGTAAAGAACTAAATATGTAACAAAGACATCATGGATTCGTGCAGAATAAAAGTTTTTCAATAAATTATGTTAGGTCAATTGCTTAGCTATTCATGAGATTTATATTTTATACCCCTCCTTGTTACAGAAATGTTTTAAGATGCCTTAATATGTATCACACAGCAAGATAAGGCAAATTTAAAATGGGAAAAATGAAATAAGGGAAAGATAAAGACAAAAAGGAGAGAGGTTAATTTTTAATGCGTGCATTAATATATACTTACTGGACATGAGCCATAAAATTTATTTTAACTTTCTAGCATCCAGAAAGTATTAGCTACTTAATTCACATAGACCATAAGATAAACACAAACTGGTTGCTAAGGAAAAAAAAAAAAAAAAAACACACACACAAATACTTGTGTGTTGACCGCTGCAGGAAGTTTCTCCATAGGTTCTCTTGGAGAACAAGGTGTAAATGTAATGCACAACACCCTTACGGTATGAGCAGCAATGCATTTTATCAGGCTGCTTCCTGCGATATCCTTCAACCCAAGTTAATGTCATTGTGTCAAAGTGCAAGTCAGGACGAACTCCGCAGGGTAAAGGAGCAATAAAATAGAGTTCACACAGGCAGCTCCCTATTGTACTGGGTTTATCCAGAGACAGAGTGCCTGAAGGAAGACGAATGGCATATTTTTAAAGTCAGTCTTCCTTAAATTTCTGTCAACAAGAACTTTGATAGATGTTGAGCAGCATTGGATTAGTATTAATATAATATTTTCTCGATGTACCCTGAGTGTAGCAATACTAAAAGAAGAGAATGGGACATTGAAGTTCCTTACAAGCATACATAAACCTGCGTAGAAGTCATTCTCATCCCCTTGAAGTAATCAGGGCAAGTAACTTTAAACTGTTTAGATGGAATAACTAAGTCAGTTAATGGGTCCATACTCTTTGCATCATGGTTCTTTATACCACAGTAGTTAAATATTTATGTAATGAGCCATTTCATGTATAATCCCCCTGCTAGACTGTAAGCTCTGAGGGCAGGAATCATAGCAACCTCAACCAACACAGTACTGAAACATCACAGGCATTGACAACCTATCACTAGCATCACTATTTTGTGTCTTGCCTGGAATACTGACCAATAAATTCAGGCCTGTAACATATTAGGCAAAAGAATGGCACACATTTTGGGCAGATTGTTCAGTAAGTCAATAGTCTATACTTTGAAGGGATTAAAAGTGCCTCTGTTTTATTAAAAGGAATACACTCAGACCTGGGAGTTCGTATAATTAAATTCTACCTGTTGAGCTGATAAAGTTGAACATGTAAGCAAGAGCTAAAGGCTAAAATTCAGAGAGACTCTTGATAGTGTTAAGGTCAGGAATCCCTCCCTAGTTGCTTCTTTTAGCTTAAAACTTTAATTATATTCTACCTGGGTTCTGCAACGTTTGAAGCAGGTGCCTTTGGTTTATAAACTGGAAAGAATAAAATCTTCCATGTGGTAATTTCCCAGAGGTATTGAACTTGTTAAACAAATGAATCTCTAATTGATGGAAATGCAGGCAGTTGTGGAGCTCATATTGTAGGGAAGTGAACTTTCTTTCATATGATACACTCTGCCTATCGGTAGATGAAAGTAGGGGGAAAAGAGGAAGAAACATATGAGCCCCTTTCTCTTTCCCATTAATCCTTGTTTTCTTCATTTATAATTTTTTCTAGTGCGCAGACCACTTCATAGTATATTTTGCACTATGAGGTACTTGGATTCTCTCTTGTACATATTCCATGTTTTTAATAAATTGCCACATTTTATTAGAATTATTTAATAAGCTATCCAATAACATGCTTTTCCTAAATAATGTAGCAAAAAAAAAAAATGCTCTCTGAGATTCTATATAGTACCCCCAATCATGAGATATAAAGAGTTTAGTGAAAATATGATCATACTGTAATGAGGTATATGTTTAGAATACTGACTCTATGGAAATTTTTTAATTCATATTTTGGTTTTTGCTCTGGCAGAACATGTAAAAATAAGCAACCTTATTAGTACAGCAGTGAAAACATTCACATTAATGGAAGACTTTTTTGCTATCGCTTTAGATAATATTCATAGTAAAACTAAACCTTTTAAGCTAAATATTTAACTAGCTTTAAAATCTATCCTTGATCTTAGTATTAGTGAGAAAAACTAAATTTCTGTAATTATGGATGAATTTAACAAATTTTGCATTTAATCCAAGAAACCAAACTAAACTCACCTGTTTCATTTGCCTATATCTCAATGATCAAGACAAAATACTAACTTTTCTTGAAACTAAGTAAAATTAAATTCATTATTGAAACAACAGTTTATGCCATTAAAGCAATCAAAAAAACAAAACAAAACAAAACAAAACAAAAAAACAGTAGAGTACCAGGCTAAATAAAACAAAGGGCAGAGTGCCATCTATGCATAATTATCCAGAGGTCTGTACCACCTTTTCCCATTCTTGGGACACTGATCACTTGTATCACATCTCCAACTCTCAAGAGAATTCCAAAGTAGGAGAGAGGAGAAATAGTGAAGGGGAAAAATAGAGCAGAGGAAGAACAAATGCCTGGGGCTGTAGGAGAGGCAGGCAGGGTCCCTGCAAGTTTTCCAGAGAGGAAAAAAGAGAATCTTTTTCCACTGAGTCAACAAACACGAATGCTTTCAACATGCTAGAAAATGTTCCAGACATTATGGCATCAATTTCAAGTACTTAAAATAACACCTTCAAAGATTCAGACCATAACAGTCCTTGTCCAAAATATCATATGACTGATGTGGAGTAAAAAATGTGTCCATCAAGAAATCCAGAGTAAAGGCAGGAGTGGCGTCAGCAAATGAGAAGGACTGATATCAACCAGCTTTCGACTGTCATGATGAAAAAGCAACATCAGTGGAGGGATGCCAAATGACTCATGTTTTGCTTTATTTTTGTTTTCTATTATGATGGAGCAATATGCTTTTTGACAGCTCATATTTTAGAATATGACTTAGATTTCACAATTTAAAGCATAAGTTTTAAGTCTATGGCAATTCTTTGGTAGCAGATCTGGTATACATGTGGTCTCCCCTGAACCCCGCCATACCCACTCCTGATGTTCTTCTTCTTTTGGACTTCTTTGTAATTTAGGACAACTTTTGTAAGAGTGAGAATCCTAAATATAATGGTGACAAAAATTTTAATTGCTTGACAAAATGACTACTACAGTGCAAGACCTAAGATAAAAGCTTACTTTGGAACACATAACATTTCAAGGCTTCGGGGCCATATACGCCCTGACAGTGTCAGTCACTCTCTTTTGACCCAACTCCTTCTGAAAATTTCACAGCTGTGCTATCTCGCTCCTTTCCTGTGTTATCACATTAATCCTCTGACCCTATCCTCACTAAGCGTCGTTGAATACAGGTGCCCTCCTCTGTCAGCTCCTTGATGCTCATTGCTCACAAAAATAACCAGATTCAGAAAAAAAAAAAATCCTAACCAACCTTTACCCCCACCTATCTGAGGGAAAACTTAAGAAAATATCAGGAGTCATAAATAATTGTATAAATGGTAACTCAGTTAAAAAAACAAAAAACAAAAAACTATTATAACCACAAACATCCAAAAACCATATTCTAACATCTTAAACATAGTAGTGGTTCAGTACACATTTATTGAAACTGAACAAACAAATGATAAAGCAAATCAGTCTTCCTTTCCACTCACTAAATTGTAGTTGAATTACAGTTGTTTAATAAGATGGTAAAGCTCTACTTATGCTACATAATGTAGCCCACCCTCTGTATCTGTGGGTTCTACGTGCACAGATTCAACCAACTGGAGATCCGAAATATTTAAAAATTAATAATAATAATAATAATATAAATAAAATACCCCAAAACAACCATTTTTGTAGCCTTTACATTGTTTAGGTATTATAAGTAATCTAGACATGATTTTAAAGTATATAGAAGGATGTCCATAGGTTATATATAAATACTATGCCATATTATATAAGGGATTTGACCACCCTCAGATTTTGGTATCTATGGGGTATCCTGGAACCAATCCCCCATGGATATGCAGGGATGACTGTATTTTTCATGATTTTGTTATTACTGTTCTCTTTTCTAACCTATGAAATGCTACAGTCTGCAATTTAAATATATGTATGTATATATTTAATTAGAAGTAGCAAATTTGTAGGTTGGGGACTTTCCTCCTCAATAAAAGCTATTTTAATCCAGAAGATAAGAAATCTAAGACCACTTTAATTTATTTGGTCAACAATCACTGAACTAAAATGTCCTAAATTAGGTCATAGTACAGGAGACCCTACTGACTGAAATAAGTCATTAAACTACTTCAAGATCCAACTTCTCTTATTTTTTGTAGATAATTACAAGATATAACAAAAAAAGGAATAAACACTTTCTACGTCCTCATGCAGACATGACATTTAGGCCTTCACAGTTCATAATTTCCACAAAAGTCAAATGGCTATTACTAGTCATCCAGAGCTGTCATAGCTTATAAAGCAATTAAGATATTTTCAAGAGTTTATAATGGCTATTTTTGCTTAAAATACTATGGCAAGCAACAAATGACATTTGGCTGCACTTAAGTCATTTTAATGGTTTGATTGGATCACATTCATCATTACAACAAAAAACTCAGAGGGCACATTTCTCATAAATCTCTTTGTACAAATTACGGCTGCACATGCATTACTTAACAGACTGTTCTCAATTCCTAGGTACAAGGACATAAAGGTAGTCTTGAAATTTAAGCTGAACCTATATTATCATACCTTGAATTGGTGCACTAACACCAGACTACATCCTCAGCATTTTATAGGACCTCTTTCTGTTGCTATAGAGTCTTCATGCCTACATATGTTTATGTATGGGAAGACATACGGCTACTACCAGAAGGAAGCATTTTTGAAAGCAATCTGTAATCATAGCTAAGTCTTTTATGCTAGGTCTTTTAAATGATGTGCAAGACAAGTGTAATGAGCAAATCTATGTACTGGCTGGAGTGACAGGTGCAGATAAAGTCAAGTTCTGATTATCAACAAAGAACAGGCTGAAGCTCAGTGCTTAAGAGAAGTGAACAGAAATCTCCGCCTGAAGGCTCCAAAGCAAATGCTGAGGCCTTGATGACAGCTTCCATTTTCACTTACTACTTGCAAAAGATTGATGACAAGTGGTAGACGAAGGAAAAAGATAGCCTGATCCTATATATACACAGCATATTTCAGCAGTTTCTTTGGGAATATTAAAGTTATTGTTTTTACATCCTAAATCCAGATATAGTTCCAACGAGTAATCAAGAATCTAACCAAAATTACATTAACCCACAGGAATTGAAAGCATAGAATAATGAAAGCTAAAAATGTATTTAAGAAGAGAGAGCTGAAATTTAAACTAGTCTTTCATAATATTCAATATATAATTGAGCTGATGCATGCTGTCTTAGTGTGTTTTTGCTGCTGTAACAAAATACCTTAAATTGGGCAATTTATAAAAGACAGAAATTTATTTCTCACAGTTCTGGAGGCTGCGTAGTCCATGATTAAGGCACTGGCCTGTTGCATATTTGGTGAAAATTGCTCTCTGCTTCCAAGATGGTGTCTTGTTGCTGCATCCTACAGAGAGGACTAACCCTGTGTCCTCACATGATGGAAGGAATGAAGGGCAAGAGAACTCTCCTTTCAACCTTGAGCCTGTTTACAAGAATGTGACTCCCATTTATGAGGGTGGAACTCTTATGACTTAATAACCTCTCAAAGGTCATACCTCTTAATACTGTTGCATTGGGGATTAAGTTTCAGCATAAATTTTAGAGAGGATGACATCACTCAAACGATGGCATATGTGCTTAACTTCATGGGATGTAAATTAACATGCAGTAATATTTTCTTTTTGCCACAGTTAGGTGATCACACTTCTTTTGGTTACCATCCATGATTCATCATATTGTTGCAATTACTCCTCTTTGGTAGCATAAAAAGCCAATAATCAATTAAACAATAAGCTTTCTCCTATCATTTCTGAAATAGAGAAGATTGATTGATAGGGAAGTTAGGTGGTTATGGTTTTCTGTTTTCTATTTATCAACTCCCTGGTACTTCATTGAATTTTAGACACTATCAATTATAAGACATATCATTATTTTATATACCACTAAAAAAGTTTTTAAAAGCCTGATAACTGAACTAGGACATTAAACTATGACATACTATCAATTGTATGCCACATTCTAATTTCAAAGATGTTAAATGTGAAAAATATGGTAATCTCAGAATTGCTGAAATATGGTATCATACTACACATGAAGGGCCACATCTTTGTCCAAAAAAATGCATAATTAGATAATTAATTGTTACCTAATACACAGACATGAAACTTTAATTTTATAAGCAATTGAGATCCAGTAGAGCAGGTGACTTAAATCACAGAGAACTGATGGGGTTGTTGAGATTTAAATGCAGATTTGCACCAACTGTAATGGCAGCTTCCATAACTGCAACTCCTATTTCAAACAGTAGGTGACTATGTGCCTGGGAGTGAGTCACGTAACCCTTTCTCTGGATCATTGGATTAAGAATGAAGGTCTACAATAAGAAGGTGGCACCAAGTTCTCTCTATATCAGGATAACCCGCTCCCGATGTTTAACGTGGGTTCTTTTCTATTTCCCAAGTGTCTCGGCTGGGTTGAGAAATAAAGGGAAAGAGCACAAGAGAGAGAAATTTAAAGCTGGGTGACCGGGGGAGACATCACATGTGGGCAGGATCCGTGATGTTCCCCGAGATGTAAAACCAGTAAGTTTTAATTAGCGATTTTCAAAAGGGGAGGGAGTGCATGAATAGGGTGTGGGTCATGGAGATCACATACTTCACAAGGTAATAAAATATCACAAAGCAAATGGAGGCAGGGCAAGATCACAGGACCACTGGATGAGGTGAAATTAAAATTGCTAATGAAGTTTCGGCAAGCATTGTCATTGATAACATCTTATCAGGAAACAGGGTTTGAGAGCAGAAAACCTGTCTGACCACAATTTGTTAGGTGGGAATTTTTGTCCTAATAAGCCTGGGACCACTATAGGAGACCGGGGCTTATTTCATCCCTTGGGCTTCGACCATAAAAGACAGGACGCCTTAAAAAGGGGCTGTCTATAGGCCTACCTTCAGGGCGCATTGTCTTTCTCAGGGATGTTCCTTGCTGAGAAAAAGAATTCAGCGATATTTCTCCTATTTGCTTATGAAAGAGGAGAAATATAGCTCTGTTCCCTCCAGCTCACTGGCGGCCAGTTCAAAGTTACCTCTCCTGTTGCCTGAACATCGTTGTTATCCTGTTCTTTTTTAAGATGCCCAGATTTCATGTTGTTCAAACACACATGCTCTACAAACAATTTGTGCAGTTGATACAATCACAGGGTCCTGAGGCGATATTCATCCTCCTCAGTTTACAAGGAAGATGACGGGATTAAGAGATTAAAGACGGGCATAGGAAATCACAAGGATATTCATTGGGGAAGTCATAAGTGTCCATGAAATCTTTACAATTTATGTTCAGAGATTACAGTAAAGACAGGTGTAAGAAATTATAAAAGTATTAATTTGGGGAACTAATAAATGTCCATGAAATCTTCACAATTTATCACGGCTTCAGCCAGTCCCTTCGTTCGGGGTCCCTGACTTTTCGCAACATCTCCACAGTCCCTTTCAGATTTAATGGTCTTTAGTTATTATATATACATGCAGTGCGTATTCTATACAAAACTGTAAAGTAAAAATCTAAAATGTTTATGAAGGATCTGATCTTCACTCATGATTATAATCAACACTTATTATTTTATTGTCTGTATGCCAACTAATTTCAGAAATAATTTAAAGGAGCTTAAAGAAATAGACAAATATATAATAAAGCCATTAAAGTAAATCAGAGGAAAAAGAAATAATAAAGGGTAGAAGATAATTGTATCATAAAACCTAGGCCAAGAAGAGTTATATAAATTTAATCAAAAACTTAGTTCTGGGCTTCTTTCAAATTCTAAACAACAACAAATATATAAAATGATTTAAAGAGCATTTTTAAGATTTATTACAGGAAATATTCCTTAAGAGAATTACAAGGAAAGACACTGATGCTTCTGGACAGACTGTTGAGACAGATTAATAAAGAGATTCCTAACTTGTATTGCATCATTGACCCTTTTAACATTTGCTTTGAGCCCTGCCCCAAATTTCCATATGCAAATATGCATAAAATACTGCATGTCTCAGGGAGTTCCTGAAACTAGAATTAAAAACTTCCACCTTGATTTCTCATCCTTCTGTCTGTGCCAGAAATTCAGGCCTGCATTCATGGTTTGGGCAATTCCTACCACACATGAGCTGAGGGGAACTTCCATTTTTCATTCCTCCTGCACTGAATTCTCCTGGAATCCCTTTACACCAAAGTAGGACACATGCTATACACAGATGCCACTGAGATGTGGCATCCCAGTGAGATGTCATCTTCAACTTTGCTGAAGGGTGTGATTCCCCTGTCCCGGGGTGAATTCTTTAATGCCCTCCCCCATAACTATTTATTTCTATGTTCTTGTACATCCCCATGCCAAAAAAAAAAAATCTGTAATTTTTGTTGCTTTTAGTTTTAGAAGTATGTTCCATTTCCTTCTATTTAAATAAATCTTGATTGCCACTTCAAAATTGATTTAAATTATAAAAATAGTACAACTTATCATGAAATAGTCAGTCTAGAAGTGTAGGTAGTATGAAATCATGTGGAAAATCTTCCCATGTGTCACTCCTCAATCTTAAAATTTGAGTGTATTTTTCCAGAACTTTATCCATGTTATAAACCAGCATACTTCTGTGAACTCAAACATACCGATACGTGAATTTATTATTATATAAATAGTATGAAACTTATTGCTTTATACTCATTGCTTTGCTCTATAATACCATGTGCATATCAAGTAGAAGTTTACTGCAAATGTAAGGTAAATTTTTACTTTCCCAACAAGTGCATCCAATATTTTTGGAAGGTGGCCAGCTTTAGTGTACAAACATTTAGAGATATATATAAAATAGTCAATGTCTGCTTATAATGTTGACTTAATTTTGGAATGATACATTCTTTAAATGAAACATTGTATGAACTACCACTTTGTTCCCACTCTCCAATTTCATGAAACTGAAACATTTCAGATGTATCTTGAACATAAATATTTGTGATCGTTAGAGTTAGTTTTGCAGTCTTGCAGCTTAACTTTTTGAAGCATTTTATCTTCAACTCCATCTAATTGTTGGAAATGCCATTACAGAAAATGTATTCCAAACCATAAAAACTCATTCACAAACTACTAGAACAATATTTTTTTTATTATGAGGATTATTTCCACTTATTTAATATACCAGCAGTTATCAAAGTGTGATTCGGAGCCAGCAGCATCAGCATCACCTAGAAACTTACCAAAAATGCAAAATGCCAGGCCTGGCATTTATCTGACCTATGAATTAGAAACTTTGAGGGTGGGGCCAAGTAATCTGCATTTTAACAAATCCTCTAGATGCTTCTGAGGCACATTGAAGTTTGAGAACCACTACAGTAGATATTTATTTCCATTTTCCATAACATATTTACTTATAGCACTGCTTTTAAAATTAATATTTTTAAACTTTATAAACAGTTTCAAACACTTTTATCTGTGAATGTATATACACAGAAATAAATAACTAACTCTACTTCTACTTCTCTACTACTTGGACTTCTTTGAAACTATTTTATTGATTACGTCAGGTGAGCTTAACAAGACAGCATAAATGGCATTGATTAAAATTATTGAAAGCTATATCCTCCAAACAGCATTTCTTGCTTCAAACAGGATAATTGAGATAACATTCTGTAATATAATTGTAAGAGGTCTCAAACATAAAGTAATTGTATCTTTTTTGAGGAATAACTTTTGGAAAACAATATTTCTTTACAATTATGCATATATACTACTTCCATAGCTTCATAACATTTACCACTGTTGAGAATTTACACGTATGGTTTGAAACTAGGTTCTGGTTATGGCAGCTTACCAGAGTCTCCCAGGTCATACAGGAAAGATGAAATAGGATATAACATTCACTATCCCCATTTAGAACCAACATATAAGGGCTTTGACTCTGCTTCATGACACCTGCTTCCTCTGCAGGACTTTCTGTTGTTCTTCCACTGTTTCAGTGCTGGAAGGTTGAGTCTCTGGTCACAAGCTCTGGACTTTGCTCTGACAAGAGATCCTTGTACTGAATCCTATCCACAGTGATGATCTAGGCAGCCACCAGGGGGAGAGGAACACTATAAGGTGACTAAGGAATAATCACAGATACCACCTAGATGCTACTGTAATGGAGGCTATGGTATTCCACTCAGATGCCCCATTTAGGACCAAGGCACTCATTGTCCCAGCTGCCAGGAATGTTTGCCAACCATGCTTCATAGCTCAATCCTACTACAGGAATTGGCCTCAACCAAAGAAACTTCCTTCACCCACACTTATACCCTCCAGAGGGACAACCTATATTCAAAGACTGGTCGATGTGAGGGTACAAAGACTCAATACTCTTGCCTCCATTTATGACAACTCTGAAAGTCCATCCCAGCCCCAGAGATCCCCATGGGGTCAACTAGGTATTCCAACAGCATCACAGCTCAGCTTTTCCCACTGCCAATCTGGCTGCCCTCTCTCCCTCACAGGTGTTCCCCAAAGCACTCCCAATACATTACTTACTTGCAAATCTCTGTCCCAGATCTGTTTCCCAGAGAAACTGACATAAGACAGGAGCTGTGGCCTCCTGCCCATACTGTCTCCTCAAAAAGTGTTGGCGGGAGATTTAATTTATACAGATTACATAATTTTATATTACATAATCTGTTGCATCAAATAATTCCATGATAAATGTAAGTATTCTGTGAAGGTTACCTTTGTCAGTTTCTACATTTTTACATTAAATCCAATTGATATGGTATTTTATTACAGGTTTTAGACCCCAGTTGTTTGGTTACTACCTTTGTGTCTGGAATTTATTCCTTCTGGTGGATTCTTGGTCTCCCTGACTTCAAGAATGAAGCCACAGACCTTAGTGGTGAGTGCTACAGTTCTTAAAGATGGTGTGTCCAGAGTTTGTTCCTTCAGATGTTCAGATGTGTCTGGAGTTTCTTCCTTCCAGTGGGTTCGTGGTCTCCCTGACTTCAAGAATGAAGCCGCGGACCTTTGCAGTGTTACAGCTCTTAAGTGCCGCATGTCCGGAGTTGTTTGCTCCTGCTGGTGGGTTCATGGTCTCACTGACTTCAGGAATGAAGCCACAGACCCTGGCGGTGAGTGTTACAGCTCATAAAGGTAGTGTGGGCCCAAAGAGTAGGCAGCAGCAAGATTTACTGTCAAGAACGAAAGAAGAAATCTCCCACAGCGTGGAAGGGGACCCAAGAAAGTTGCCACTGGGGGCTTGGGTGGCCAGCTTTTATTCCCTTATTTGGTCCCACCTACATCCTGCTGATTGGTCCACTTTATAGAGTGCTGATTGGTCCATTTTACAGAGTACTGATTGGTCCATTTGATAGAGTGCTGATTGTTGCATTTACAATTCTTTAGCTAGACACAGAGCGCTGATTGGTGCATTTTTACAGAGTGCTGATTGGCACGTTTACAATCCTTTAGCTAGACACAGAGCACTGATGGGTGCATTTTTGCAGAATGCTGATTGGTGCATTTACAATCCTTTAGGTAGACACAGCGCTGATTGGTGCATTTACAATCCTCTAGCCAGACAGAAAAGTTCTCCAAGTCCCCACTCGACCCAGGAAGTCCAGCTGGCTTCACCTCTCACTCTCATACACTTTTTTAATCCAAATGTTGAATACAATTCTAATATATGGATATACTACAATCTATTTAACTAATTCACTATCAATATAAGTATTTTTAGATTAGATTTAATATTATGGAAGTAATTTCGACATATGATTTGAAAAGAGTAATTACATAGTAGAATATATGTAATATCTCCTTTACTATCTCCCCAAGTTCTAGTTCCCAAAAATGATCACTTTAATGTATGTAGTTTTTGATCTTTAGGGACTGCCATTACAATTCTAAATAATATAAATGAACTTTTTTTGTTTATCAATTTGGATAATATTTGTTGATATCTCTTATGAAAGAGGACTACTTTGTTTTATCAGCCACTTCCTCATTTTATTTAGATATATTATTACATGTAGTTGTACTGAATCCTCAAATTCTTGATTCACCATTGTAAGACATTATTAACTTTTGACTATTTATAATAATAGTAAGTAGCGTGACTAGACCTGAAGTTAAATATTTTTCTTCCTCTTAAAAGAAAGAAACACCTATGCATTTAAATCTTCTGAAGAATTTCCTTAGCTGCCTTTATTTATTGTATCCTATTTCATCTTTCTTGTATGACCTGGGAGACTCTGGTAAGTGTGATGAATCACCAGTTGAGTTGTGAAGTGAAAGGATCTGATATACATTTTTATTTTATTTATTTATTTATTTAGAGACGGAGTCTTGGTCTGTCACTCAGGCTGGAGTGCAGTGGCATGATCTCAGCTCACTGCAACCTTTGCCTCCCAGGCTCAAGCGATTCTCCTGTCTCAGCCTCCGGAGTAGCTGGGACTACAGGTGTGTGCCACCACACCTGGTAAAATTTTGAATTTTTAGTAGAGACAGGGTTTCACCACGTTGGCAAGGCTGGTCTCAAACTCCCGACCTCAGGCGATCCACCTGCCTCAGCCTCCCGAAGTGCTGGGATTATAGGCGTGAGCCACCACGCATGGCCCTGATATACGTTTTTAAAGGATAACTGTGACTGTTTGGAAAATAGATGGTAAAACAAGAATTCCAGTTAGAAAAATATTACACTCGTCCAGTCTAAAATGGGAGAGGTAGACGTGGTCAATAGTCAGGCCTAGATATATTTTGAAGGTTAAACTGATGGCCTTGGTGTGGGATTGGATACCATATTGCAAAAACAGAAGCAGAACCAAGAATGACTCTTAGATTATTGTGTTAGAAATCTGGGAGAATGATGAAGCCAACTGCTATGGTTTGAATGTTCGTCCTTTCTAAAACTCATGCTGAGGCCAGGTGCAGTGGCTCACGGCTGAAATCCCAGCACTTTGGGAGGCCGAGGCGGGCGTATCATGAGGTCAGGAGATTGAGACCATCCTGGCTAACACGGTGAAACCCCGTCTCTACTGAAAATACAAAAATATTAGCGGGGGTTAGTGGCGGGCACCTGTAGTCCCAGCTACTAGGGAGTCTGAGGCAGGAGAATGGCGTGAACCTGGGAGGTGGAGCTTGCAGTGAGCCAAGATGGTGCCACTGCACTCCAGTCTGGGCATAGAGTCAGACTCCCTCTCTCTCACACAAACACACACACACACAAACAAAAACACCTCATGTTGAAATTTAATTGCCATTTTAACAGTATTAAAAGGTGAGACCGTTAAGAGGTGATTAGGCCATGAGGGATCCACCCTCATTGGTGGAATTGGTGTCTTTATAAAAGGGTGAGTTTGAACCCCTCTTGACCTCTCTCACCCTATCACCTTCCACCGTGAGATGACACAGAAGGGACTTCCCAGAGTCCACAACTGTGAACCAATATATTTTGTTCATTATAAATTACCTAGTCTCAGGTATTCTATTATAACGTCACAAAACAGACAAAGACACCAACTAAAAAGATATGAAAGACTGGGGGAAAGAATAATATATGAAGAGAAATATCAAGAGTCCTACTAGATGTCTTGAAAACACTTCGAACTTAGCACGTTTTAAAACTAAAAGTGCCTAGCACATAATAGGTCATCAATATATTTTTATTAGATGAAATGAAGGGAGAAAAGACAGAAAAAGTAAATAGAAAAGATTCAGCTATATAGAAGGCAATTCTTATTCTACTTATCTATGGCCCAGTTTTTCTTTTTTTAATTATGGATTCTACCTTAGAATCTCCTGGGGTTCACTTGGGAAAAACTATTCATAACTTTTATTTTCATCATTAGTCTCTCTAGTTTCCTTATCAGTTCCAACCTGTCTGCTTTGTGTCTTCCATGAGGTCCTTAATGTCCCTGACTTGTTGATGTTGCTCTTTCTTTCTTGCAGCACAGTTATGACTTCATTCTTTTTATATTGACTTTATGTCATTTGCATAATACTTCGGAGAAAAGGAGAGATGAAAGTGGGTACTTAGCACACTACTTTGAACTAAAGGACTCCATAAATAATGTTTAAAGTTGGTAAGAATTACTTCAACAAAATTTTAAATATCTAGATTGTATAAGTATTATGTTGCAAATTTAGCATTTTAAAATAGTATTTATGCTAGATGGAAAACAATGTATTAGAAAGAAGAAAAAGGATATCTAGTTCCTCATTGCAGGAGTTTGTAATATTTTTTAAATGACAAAGACAAATTAAAATAAATATATATAAAGGAATATGAAAATAGTCTATTAATTATACAATAATCCAAAAAAAGTCACACCAAATTCAAAAACTGCAACAAAAAAATATTTGCAATAACATGGATTTCTGTCTTACATTTTGTTTTTCATTTTGCTTTCTTTTCTTTCTATATATGAGAAGCACTGAGTCAAGAACGAATGTGTCATTTCTGTTTCTTAATTGGAGAAAAAATTCAGAAAAGTGAGATTTTATAGATATTATCAAAAGCTGATATTTACTGTCCCTCTTCCACCTGATCTAAAAAGGATAACACAATAGCAGACTCCATTGCATATTCTGTATGTTGCAGTAATAGTCAATGAAAATACCATTTCATTATCTACTTTCCCCTCTTCAACATCCTATACCACCAAGAAAATCTCTTTGCACAGAATGGTTTTAGAATAAATATAATTGACTGACAAATCTAGAAGAAATGGTAAATACTTTAAACCATTCCCTCATTTCCATTTTTTAAAATTATAGCTTATTGAACTTCTCTGAAGTCAAAGCAGCTGGGGAAGTATGCAGGAGTTTGAGGGCAGGCCAACAACCTAATCCAAAACATTACATATGCCTAGAATAGATGTAAAATGCATTGCAACAGAATAAAGACATGGCTACTCCTACTCACATGCAAGGGGAAATGTGAAATAAAACTTACTATGAACTGATTATCTTCCTTCCTTTCCTGAATATAGGTTTTCTAAATTTCAAGCTATGAGTAATGACAAAGGAATGAAATAAACTCTATGTTGTCTGCATCTAACCATCTGCTTTTCAAAGATATGTTTTAAAAGAACACATAGGGACAAAGCAATCAGAATCTCTTCTACTGCAAACATTCTTTAAATTTCTTTAAAAAGATTTTCCTTAAATGGAAAGAATCTGGGATGAAAATAAATCTTGAATGTTTAGTCATCCATTTGACCATGAAAACAAAGCATTGAGACATTTTTAATAAAAATGCCATACCAGTTGGGATTTGAACCTAATGTTTTCGAAATATAAGGTACTTAAAACTGTTTATAGTGCTCTTTTTATTTGTTTTAATGACATTGATTCCACATATCTAGCATTTCTAAAAAGCTAGTTATGGAGAAATGAAATTTTGACACTTCTAGTTCTATAAAACACACACACACACCACACACACATACACACGCACTCACACAAATAACTTTGCAGCTATTTACAGAAAAATGTTAAAATTTAAACGCATTTTTTTCTAGCAGTCGTGTCTTCTAAATATATAGCACATTATCTGAGTATTCCAATAATTACATAGCTCTCCTTTCTGTGTCTGGTTTAATTAGCTCTTATTTTTCCTATTAATGAAGTAAATCAGAATCATAGATAAACCAAAATACAGTTGTGTGATGGGCTGCATATATGATGGTAGTCCCATAAGATTATAATAGAGTTGAAAAATCCCTATTGCCTAGTGATGTAGTAGCCATCATAATGTCATAGCACAATGCATTATTTATGTTTGTGGTAATGTTGGTATAAAAAACCTACTGCAGGCCGGGCGCGGTGGCTCAAGCCTGTAATCCCAGCACTTTGGGAGGCCGAGACGGGCGGATCATGAGGTCAGGAGATCGAGACCATCCTGGTTAACACGGTGAAACCCCGTCTCTACTAAAAAATACAAAAAAAACCTAGCCGGGCGAGGTGGCAGGCGCCTGTAGTCCCAGCTACTCGGGAGGCTGAGGCAGGAGAATGGCGTGAACCCGGGAGGCGGAGCTTGCAGTGAGCTGAGATCCGGCCATTGCACTCCAGCCTGGGTGACAGAGCGAGACTCCGCCTCAAAAAAAAAAAAAAAAAAAAAACCTACTGCACTACCAGTTACATAAAACTATAGCATACACAGTTATGTACAGTACATAGTTGATAATAAATGCCTGTGTTACTGGTTTATGTGCTTACCATACTTTTTATCATTATTCTAGAGGGTACCCCTTCTACTTATTAAAAACAAAAAGTTAACCGCAAAAACACCCCAGGTAGGAAGTATTCCAGAAGAAGGCATTGTTATCACAGGAGATGATAGTTTCATGAATATTATTCCCTCTAAAGACCTTCCAGTGGAACACAATGTGAAAGTGGGAGACAATGAGTGACACTGGTGATCCTGACCCTGTGTAGGCTAATGTGTGTGTTTGTGTCTTAGTTTTTAGCAAAAGAAGTTTAACAAGTCCAAAATAAATAAATACATAAATAAAATAGAAAATTTTAAATAGAAGAAAGTTTATATAATAAAAACATAAAGAAAAAATATTTTTGTCCAAGCTATACAATGTGTTCATGTTTTAAGCTAAGTATAATTACAAGAGTCAAAAAGTTAAAAAGATAAAATTTCACAAAGCAGAAAAGTTACAGTAAGTTAATTTATTATTGAAAAAAGAAAAAAATACATAAATGTAGTACAGCCTAAGCACACAGTGTATATAAAGTCTACATTAGTGGCCAGGTATGGTGGCTCACACCTGTATTCCCAGCACTTTGGGAGGCCAAGGTGGGTGGATCACCTGAGATCAGGAGTTCGAGACCAGCCTGACCAGTATGGTGAAACTCTGTCTCTACTAAAAATACAAAAATTAGCTGGGCGTGGTGGCAGGTGCCTTTAACCCCAGCTACTCGGGAGGCTGAGGCTGGAGAATTGCTTGAACCCGAGAGGGGGAGGTTTCAGTGAGTCAATTTCACAACACTGCACTCCAGCCTGGGCGACAGAGTGAGACTCCATCGCAAAAGAAAAAACAAAAAAAAAACAAACCAAAAAAAAACAAGTCTACATTAGTATACAGTAATGTCCCAAGCCTTCACGTTTACTTACTCACTGACTTATCCATAGCATCTTAAAGTTTTCCTGCAAGCTCTGTTCATGACAGGGGCCCTATCCAAGTTTCCATCTTTTATCTTGATATGTTTAAACACACAAATACTTAACATTGTGTACTATTGCCTACAGTATTTAGTATAGTAACATTCTACACAGATTTGTAGCCTAGGAGCAATAGGCTATACCAGAGAGCCTAGGGTGTAGTAGGTGATACCGTCTAGGTTTGTGTATGTACCCTCCATGATTTTTGCATAACAAGGTAACTAACAGCACATTTCTAAGAATGGATCCACATGACTGCAGTATACAACTATAGTATACATGACTATAGTATACAACTCTCATCCCTCTGCCACCCAAAAAAGCCTATGAAACTTTTGTTGGAATATAATTCCATCCCCTAGTATTGACAGAAATAATGTGATATGGTTAAAAATATGTACTTGGAATCCTATCTCCTGGGATCCATTTCCAGCCCTCACTATGTTTGACCCTGTGACCTTGGAAAAGTTTCCTAATGTGCCTAAGCCCTAGTTTCCTCATCCACAAAACTGGAGATACTGATGATACCTACCCAATAGTGTGGTTGTGGATCTTAAATTGGTTGATGTATATAAAGTACTTTGAACAGATTCTAGCACATGGTAAGTGCTTAATAAATGCTAGCTGGTAGTAGTAGACATAGAGGTACTAGAATTCTGTAAATGATTTTTTTAAATTATAAAATCATTAAGAGGAAGACTGAATCAGGGGGCTCTAAGGAACAATATTTACCATGAGTGTATCTTAGAGAATAATATCCCTATAATTTAAATGTCGACAATATTCTCATAATTAGAATGTCTTGCTCTTCCTTGAGAGAGATTTAGATATCACACCACAGTGTTCACCATAAAGACTCAAAACCCTGTTAGATACAAAGACAGTTCAATTAAATAAGAGATATATCTTATTTATATGTGAAAATAGTCTAATAGTTATACATCTATATTATACACATGTACATACAATTATACATATATATTATAAATATATACACATATATATTTCGTAGAGTATATACCCAGAAATCAGGAATATGTTTCAATTAAAAAGGAACAATCAGAGAAGAAGAAGGAACATGAAAATATGTATACTTAAATGTCAAAAATTCAGTGGATCAGAGATGCAGAACTGCTGAGAGTTGTGAGAATGGGTATAAACTATTAAAAATCAAAAAATTTCATGGTTTAGCAACAATCTGGCTTAATGTTAAAGAATCTCTTTCACTAAAAACTAGGAAGCCTGGAAGCTTAAACAGCAAAAACCAACCAAGGAGAGAATGACTGTAACAACTTTAGGCCAGTTATTTTATCATTCCTGTATCTCTCTCTGCTTGGAAGATGAACTCAAGGAATTTTAGCAAAAGAAAGAGATGAGAGAGCCCCTGCATAATTTTTCTCCATCTTTCTAACCTGACTTAATTTGGAAATAGGAAATATTAAATGATAACGACAAGCTAAAAGATAATTTAAAGACTCCCCCTACATAAATATGTAATGAGTGATGAACTAAACCTATTCTGTCCCATCAGTGGCTGTTTCAAAGAACAGAACCTGAGGGTTGAAGTGACAGCTTCCTTCATAATGAGGCAGCAGTTGAGGGAGAAAGGCTGCAGGGATTCTAGGCTAAGGTACTCAGCTGCCAAACAATGGCAGAGGTGCCCATTGCAACTGACCCCCGAACACCCCAGCTCGTAAGAAAAGTAGTTCCAGAATTATTGCTTGATCACAGTTAATTAAAAGAGAGCGAGAATAAGTGGTATTGAAAAGATACTAGGTTGAGCCTCACTTTTTGTTTCTTTTAAATATTGCTGTTTTAATATGTTCTTATTTATCAACTTCATGTAGCAGAGTGTTAATGGTATTCATTCCATAGATCTCTTTTTTTTTTTTATTGTTTACCTCTGTCTGCCTTTAATATGTTTCCATCTTTCAACTTTGTTAAAGCTCAATTGACATTCCACCACAAAGTGCCTTCTTCACCTTGCATCAGTTCCTTCAATATGTAGAAACCAGCCTGAAGCCAGTAATAAGCCTAAAGGGGGCATTTCTTGCCAATACAATATGATTTTAGTGACAGCTCATAAGATTTGGAACTGAAATAACTTAGCTATTCATCATATTAGGTCAAGACTCTAAAGCCAGAAGGGATGAAGAGAGGCATGCAAGGTCACATGGCTAGCTCGTGACAGGTTTTAGACTAGAACCAGATTTCCTAATACCTAAACTTATGTGCTTCCCAGGGTACCACCAAACCACACTACCATTCTTGGGGAATAGGAATGAGGAGGAGATGAAAGAATTTGGCTCTGCAACCTGCTATGAATCTTACCTAGATTGCATGCTGCTTCTGCTGAGCAGTCTGCAACCAAAGACATGTATCTACTTGACTCTTACCACTTTGCACAGTTACGTAGGATTATAATTAGTGAAAATGTTTTTAGAATGTATATCAAATGCAATTTCTGTGTCCTCTAACCCCAGAAATTTGCTTGGCTCTGCCATCCTCCTAAATCTTCTGCCATGTGCTCAATGTAGAGCTTCAACCCCTACCACCATTGCCTAACTTCTGAGCATTTTCAGTGTCTCACTCACCTCAAAGAAAGAAGCAGGCTCTGGCTAGTCCTCCATGTGCCCAGTGCAGCAAGAGCTACAGCATTTCCAACTCTCACACTTTACCAAGTTGGAACCAAAGAGGCTTGTGCTCCTCTGACCATTTCTGGACTCAGTTGAAACGTCTTTGTGTGGCAAATGGAATCCTGCCCCCACCAGCACTAACATCCAATGGGTTCACAGAATCCCTGATTCTTCAACATGGCATCCCCACAACATATCTTCAGACCATAAGATTTAATATATATATGTGTGTGTGTGTGTGTGTGTGTGTGTGTGTAAGACAATGGGTTCATGACTATGAGAGCATTGCTAGAAGTATCGCCTGATAAAAGTGAGATAGTCTCTTAAAAGCTCAACTAGAGCACTAGTTTGGGGCAAACCCATTTCAGAATTGCAGCACTGTCTTTCAAGATGTAGTACCTGTATTTAAACAAGGACCAATACATGGTACTATCTTCTCAACAGTTGGAATGCTTGGGAATTAGATGACACTCTGCACCACCATTCCCAGTGACCCACTTACAAAAATGTATGCTTTCACATGCTAAAAACCTAAGATCTGGAGGTTAAAAATCCTGGACCCACGAATGGGGTGGTTACCACTTCTCCCAGAGGACATATTGTGTCCACTAATTTGTAAGCTGTGACAACCACCTGACCACATTGAACTCCTTATGTCAGTGGACAAGCAGGGCAGGAAAAAAAAAAAAAAAAAAAAGAGTTACAGTACTTTGTGAGCTAATCAACCCTAATTACAATAGCAAGCTAGGATTGTAACACAATGGGGCAGGGAGGAGTGTCTAAAACCTAGGGAATTCACTGTGTTCTGTTAGTACTTTCATGCCCAGTGCAACTGTCAGTAGGCAAGCAGTAACCATATCCTAACAGAGAAAATGCAATTAAGAACTCAGACCTTTAGAAACCCTTGAGAAAGATGCTGAATATCAATTATAGCAGCAGGATACGCAACAACAGAAGGCACTGTAGTCTGACTTAGAGATTGTTGATTTTCAGATTGCAACAGGTCACCATCTTAAAAGATGATTTATGATTGGCTGGATTTATATCTCCCTTTTGAGGGTGAAATGAGAATCCCTTGTTCTTACAAAGATGGAGGCCCCACTCTAAACTATCACAAGAGGGTATGAGCAAATCTGAATGCTGCAAGGGGAGGACTATACAAGACCCAGTTTATGTGTTTCCCAGATTTGCACAGACTCACCTGCCTTCTGATCCCTCGGCTGTTAGGGGAAACTTGTTGCCTTACCTTCTAACACTACCAGCTGTCTCTGCCACCTCTCAGGATTTGGGTAGGCTGTGCCAGCTGCTATTATACCCACTGAGGAAGGAGCTGCCACAGTTCCAGACCCCAAGCCCAACTCAGGATTCTGGCTTCTCCAACTATTCCATACTCAGATGAAGTGTCATGCCAAGGGATGTAGGATCTGGCTTCTGCACGGACTGTCCAAAGGGGTCAGGTGACAAAATCCAGAAGTGTAGGAGAAGACAGTGAGAAGCTAACAGATTCCCCTCTTCTCCTCCCTCTGCTAGACTGTGCCAAAGTGCTGTGATTCCGTACAGCTTTTCTCATCCACATGATCAAGCTGGCTGTGTTTTTTCATGAAGTCATGCCAGTTTGCTAATGAGCCACCTTGTATTTGCTGTCCCTCCTTCTCTGTCTCCCCATCCTTCTTCCCTCACTATTGCCATCCTGGGATTATGCTTCCTAGTAAAGTATTATCATGGAAAGTTCTGCCTTGGGCTATGTTTTCTGGAGAGCCCTGGCTAAGGCATAAATATTTTGAGTCACTCCTCCAACAAAAGTACTCCAAAATTCAAGAACACATTCTATGTGCTCCTTTCCCTGAGTTTACCACAAAAAGGAGTATAGCATTATCTAAGGATTCTATTTCAATTGATAGTCTTAATTTATACTTTCAAAAAAATAAAAAGTTAGTGTGTCTCAAATGTTATTTGTTCTCCTTAATTCTCTGATATGCATTCTATTAAAATTTTTGTCTAAGCGTACTTGAAAGTGTTTTTCTTCTAGCTTACTTTACCAAGCATCTTTTTATAACTTTTAATTGACAACACATTGTTTAAGCTTGAAATATTTGTGCACTTTAAACAAGGTTTGATAGCACATTGTTACGATAAATATATTTTTAAATATATATCTATAATTTCAAGTTTTAAAAGGTAAGTGTGTTGTTCTTAAAAATGTAGAGCATGAGTACATGTAAGAATAGAATATTTAATATTTTTGTAATTCCTCCTCTGTTGAAAATGAGCACATAAGACACATTTTTGGAGGATAAAATATAAAAAGCAGTGATAGTTGTTGAAATACTGATCCATCACCTCTAGATGACTGAGTAGAGAAAAAGTCACACCATCAAAAGGAGAAAATTGATCCATTAGCAGAAAAGACTGAAAGACTATCAAATTATAAATAACTAATTTACAAGAAAAATCTAGGAGGTTTTGTTTCAATATGTTAAATGGAAGCTTTCAGATATATTTACTAATTAAACACAATGGTAGTGATATAGTGAAAATGAATTACGTCTTCATTAATAGAATGTTGAAAGCGTCCAGGGAGACTTCCTAGACCCTAAAGAGGGTCATTGTAGATATTCAGTCTGCACTTGAGGACCGGGTGTTCAAACCACAGGATCTTGTCATAAGTCATTACAACCAAGCAGAGTAAATGAAGAATTCACAAGGGTGCAGGCGCTCAAAAGAAGGAAAATATTAGGCTCTCCTGCTTTGTAAAATACATCTTCTGTTGGATTTTTAAAAGTTGTTTCCTAAAATGTAGCAGAAAGCTAAAAAGTGCTTTCATGAAGCAGCTTCAAACACAACAAAAGGAAACACACAATTCAGAGAGCATCAGTCGGAGTCTCAGCACAGAGGTGGTGATTCTCACCAATTACAAATTAGAGACTTAAGACTTAGTGAACAGATGTCTACCACTTTGGGAAGTAGCTCATCCACCTTGTTTTCCTCTGGGGAAAGTGGGATGGACTATGGTATGTGCTCTCCTTTTCAGGTTTGACCCAATGGCCTTTGAGAAAGTCACCAAATCTAAGAATGTGAATTTCATTTTTGTCGATTCATTTGTATGAGGCAGCCATAGCAAAAACTTTCAAAACTGTTCTAAATGTGATCAGTTTCAGGAAAAGGTGACTCCTTAGCTTTAATCAAGTAAAAGTACAGAAGCCCACACATCTTTTTCAGAAAATCAGGTCCCTCTGATCTATATGATTGGCAAATACAGTTTATAAAGTATTTAGAAAGTCATGCTTTTTTATAAAATGTTGTTTTTATATTTAAAATGTGTTTGAAGGGTAGGAAGAAAAAAGTAACTTTGAAATCAGTGGTCTACTTGCTTCAGTAAAGAAAACAATTTTATCTTTAGGAGATAATGATTAGGAGGGGAAAGGAAGAAAGAAGAGAGGAACTGAGTAGAGTGGTTGCCTTGGCCAGAATAAAAATAGAAATAGTCTGTGATAGAAGCTTAGAAATGTAACTATTGCTGATTGGAAGTTTGGCATCATAGGGAGATAGGAGAGAAAAAGAGAGAGAAGGAATAGCATATTTTCTATTTTTATCTGAAATAGGCAACATCAAGCAGTAGCCCTTCTAAAGACTGTTATAAACCAGCTTCCTAGGCTGTGAACTCCTGGAGAACAAAGCCTGTCTTCTTTATATCTTTATCCTCAGCCCATTGCACAGTATGTGGCATATAGAAGGCTGATGATAGATGTTTATTGAATGAATAAATGACTGTGCAGCTATTTAGTGAGAGGGAAGCACAACTAAGCATGATATAGAAATGTCAGGAAGTTAGCACACAGAGGAAGTTATGTGTCAGTGATTGCCACATATGGAGCAGCAGAGAAGCAGCATGGTTTGAGAGGGCCCTTGTCTTTTATCTACTGTCCTTGCCATTTGACTTCTATGAGATTCCTGACGAAAGCCTCCTTGTGCTAAGTGAAAGGTTACTTCGTAAACTTTATATTTTAGTCACTGCTGAAACCTAAAACTCTTTCTTGAAATATTATATTAACTTCTGAAATGATACCATTAGAGGCTAGGACATCCATGCCCCACCAGTACATTCATGCCTCACTCTTCTTTCCCTGTTTGCTTTATGAGCAGCTCAGTTTGACCCCTATATCAGAGATATGTATATTCAGAATCACATTCACTTTATTTACTTGCACAGCTCACAAACTCATTGCACCCATTTGATTGAATAGCTTGGGAATGTATTCTAGTCACATTTTATGTTTATAATTAAAAAAAAATACTGGCTCAAATCCCAATATGTACAGATAAATCTTCCTCATCTACCACAAAATGTATTTAGTGGCTATTTGTTTGGGATGTTTTTATGTCCCCAAACACCAATTCAGAACAGAACACAGACTAAGTCATTACTTAAAACACAGTTACACTTTCAATTGAGCATTTACGTGGCCTTGCGAATTTCTGTTTTCCCCAAGTGACATTCACATTAAGTTTACTATTTAACACACAAGCATGGGAATCTCCTGAATAAAGCATGAAAAAGCACTGCTCACACTGCTGGACACTCCCCATGATGACCCCTCAGCACAAGTGTGCCCACTACAAGAGCACATGCCAGTTAGCACACGTAGGGGCATACAGATGCAAGTCCTTTTCAGCTGACTCCTGAACTGGCTGACACCTTGGATTGACACACAATCCTGTTAATCCTATTTCGGACTTGGCTATTCCCCTGTTTATGGCCCCATCTTTCCATTTTGACAAAATACTGCTATAAACAAAGCCCTTTTATTTCTACCCACCAACAGAATCTTTGGGCCCACATACCACCCTGGGGGCTGGGGGAAGTTTCACCACCTTGCAGAAATAATTCATATGATATTTTGACTTACAAGGGAATACTCCATACAAATCTTACATGTATTAATGTATTAATAGATTATGTTAACCACAGACTTCCTCTGTATGACAAATTATCAACCAAATAGTTATATGAGATGCATCCTTTCAACACTCACCTTTAGCCAGTTTCATTAACTATCATAACCAGAAAACTGTATATACATATATATTTATATATATATATTTTATACACACACACACACATACACCCAGCTGTGACCTCGCTGTTGTTATAGGATTAGCAGACCCTAACCCAAGCAGTGACTTCACAGCACAACTACTGCAGTCATGTGTCCACTCGTGAGCCTAATCTCCCTTGGAAGTTCCCTTTTACTTCATCTTGACCTGCTCAATGTCATTGCTCTACTGACACCTACTTATTCTCTCAAGGACGGACTACCCTATCAAAGCTAATATACATCAAGGTGCTAATGCTAGTAAAGCTTATTATAAAATCAGACCTAAAGTTTCTCCATTCTAGTAATGAACAATTATTTATTAATGGCAAAATCTCAGCCATTAACAAAAAGATTATGAGGAGATATTCCAGATAGGAGACCCTACTCATGGGGCTCTACCTACTTCCTCTGTATAAAATGTCCCTACATCCTATTATCAGTCCCAGCTTCCCAAGGTGTACTTTATCTATATAACTCAACTCTATGCATCCCTGGAAAACACTAATTGAGTGATAGTCTTTCCTATTCCTGCCATTATTAATTTTTTAATCAGGGGCTATTGTTTCCTATTAACCAAATATCAATTTAAACCATTCAATAAAATGGATATAACATTATTCTAGGATGCGCATTCAATAAAATAGCTCTTGACCCATACAGTCAAGTATTTCATGAAACAAAGCCTGTGATTTAATTGAATAAAATTTTAGCAAATTGCATTTATTTATGCCACAATGTGATCAAGCAATGTTATTAAACTAAAAGGCCTCTTCCCAGATTTGACATTCTTACTACAGGCCACAATATATCTCAAGAAAAAACAGTAAACTTTCTTCAGTAGGGCAGAAAAAAAAAATCTTGATTAGTAAGAGTGACTTAAATAGAAAAACCCATGTTTAGCCAGAGTATTTAGCCAGAGTATAAAATGTTCCAGTCTCAAAAGTAATTATCCTAAAAGTAATGGTGAATAAAATTGAGTTTAAATGCAATCTTCAAAGTGCATTATCTATCCTAAATTTGATAAAAAGAAAAACTGACACTTGCTAGTTTTCACATCATCCCCTGGTATGTATGAT
Source organism: Theropithecus gelada (assembly GCF_003255815.1). Taxonomy (NCBI): domain Eukaryota; kingdom Metazoa; phylum Chordata; class Mammalia; order Primates; family Cercopithecidae; genus Theropithecus; species Theropithecus gelada. The sequence goes on along the minus strand of NC_037671.1, from coordinate 100,247,068 downwards.
TATTTGCCTCTGTGTCTGCTCCTCCCTCTGCACCACTGTCCTTGACCAATTGGCAAGGGTCTTTCAAGACCCTGTTCAAATACCAGTTCTTCAATGAAGTTTTTCCAAACTATGGTGGGACATTAAAGATGGGCTAATAGGAATAATTATGTGCTTCATGATGCGCATGTGATACAGTAGGAAATACCTACCTCACTTACAAAATAGTATTGGGAAAAGACTAGAACCTTCATCTACTCAAACTCCTCAATATAATAAGTAGTTTATAGGAGCCATATGGAATAGAAGAAACAGTTAAATGACACCCCGAAGAAGCACTTAGCCAAATCCAGAATGCGGGGCATTCTCCAGGATATATTAGCGGATTTTTTTTTTTTTTTTTTAAACATCAGGTTAGGTGGACAATTGTAGAATAAAAGATACTGAAGAGACATAACAACCAAGCATAACTGGTGGACCTTTTTTTTTGGTCGTGATTCCAACGAAACACTCTAAAAAGACATATATGAGACAATTTGAGAAATCTGAATGTGGACTGGATATTAGATGCTATTAAAAAATGACAGTTAATTAGTTGGGTGTTAGATGGCATTTACGTAAAAAACATACTTTTCAGTTAAGAGATTCTTGTTAAGTGAAATGACATGGAATTTGTTTTAAAATACTGAAGCAAAAATAAATAAATAAGGGATTAGATGATAGTTGAAATAAGATTGACAAAACAATGGTAATTACTGAGGTTGCTGATAGGTATATAAAGGTTTATTAAACAACATTCTCTACTTTTGTGTATCTTTGAAATTTTACATAATAAAATGGTTTAAAAGCTGAAAGGCTATAGTGGGGGAAAAGCCGCAGGACTCTTTTTATACAATGGTGAACCAGAGCCCCACAACAGTTTTTTTTCTCAAGTAGGAAAAACAACAAGCAAAAATTTCTTACAAATATAAAATATTACAATTTGTTAGTGCTACAGAAGAAAAGTACAGTGTGTCATGAGAGTGTGCAATCAAGATTATGCTTGGCTGCCTGAGGGGCTCTGCATGCTTCTCAACATTCAACCCAGACATCACACCAGCTGAGTTATCTCGTCCTCGCTAGGATATCTAGTTACCCTCTCCTTTTCCCTTCGCGTATACCACATACAGTTTTATTCATAATGCCAATTACAATTTACTGCACATATCTAATTACATGTCTTCCAAAACTACATCCACCTCTACCTCCTCCTAAGTTTATAAAGTCCTTAATGGCAAAGACATGATTTGGTCCAGGTCTCTGTTCCAGGATTCAGTTAACTGTGGGCTCATGGAAATACTGGCTGATCCTACCAAAAAAAAGATCCCCCTTCAACCTTTCACCTAATTGTTTTGGTATCCATTGGTAATCATTACCCAGATATATTATTAGAGCAATTTTTGGAAAACAAAAGTTTACTAAGGGCACGGACATTTATTAGGCCCTCTGTATGACCCTACACTAAAGCCACCAGGTCAGGCCAGATTCCAGGACTCAGATGGACAAAAGGACCTAATCTGGCCCCTGAAACCTCTACTTAATGACTTTATTGATTACATTCCCTTACTCATCTTTACCGCAGACTGGGGTGAGGGTTCCTTTCCTGCCACTTGGAAAACTTATTATTTGAAGTAGAGAAACCTAGATTAGAGTAAAATGAAGCCAAAACTCCTCCCAGACAACAAAGTACCATCTATCTTTCTAGTGTGCCTAGGAAGTTCTGCACCTTACAGAATCTCTGCTTTACCTAGCATGATAACCAAAGGATCCATCCGTGCTGAGATTGTGGTAACTAGTTAAGATGTTTTTAGCTAGGTATGGTGGCTCATGCCTGTAATCCCAGCACTATGGTAGGCCAAGGCGGGTGGATCGCCTGTGGTCAGGAGTTCAAGACCAGCCGGACCAACATGGTGAAATTCTGTCTCTATCAAAGGAAAAAAAAAAATCCCACTATTTGGGAGGCTGAGGAACAAGAATCGCTTGAATCCGGGAGGCAGAAATTGCAGTGAGCAGAGATCACACCATTGCACTTCAGCCTGGGCAACAAGAGCAAACCTCCATTTCAACATATATATCTATATGTTGTTAAAACTTTAATATTTTTATACATCATATAGATAGATTATATATACATAGCAAAGATTTGGACTTAAAGGTTTTCTATACCTCGTGGAAAAAATATGGTCCAGTTCCCAATTAAAATATGTATTACATATATTTATATGTGATTATATAAATTTTTTATATATATAATTATACCCAGCAATACAGTGCATATAGTAATTTTACTTGAGCTAACCCTAAAACGTTATTAATACTGCTGGGGAAAAAAAAGGAAATGTTATTCATGAATACTTCGTTGTTTTCAGGCCTGACCATTGGTCATGGATAGGAAAAATTGGGAAAGACATGATTGCGGCAGCAAGCACTACCCCTACATGCAGCCTGAGATTAGAAACAAGGTAAGGACATCCATTCTCTTACCACTTTTATTCAACATTGTACTGGAGGTTCTAGAGAGTGAAATTAGGCAAGAAACAACAACAACAAAAAAATGGTAGCTAGATTGGAAAGCAAGAAGTTAAACTCTATTTACGTACAGCATGACAATGTATGAAGAAAATCTTACGGAATCTATAAGAAAATGCCTAGAACTAAGATGTGAGTTTAGCAATGTATGGGATTCAATGTCAGTACATATAAGTCAATCATACTTCTTGTGCATTAGTAATTAACAATTAGAAAATGAATATTTTGAAATAGCATCAGAAAAAATAAAATATTTAGAGAAAGACTGGATAAAAGGCATATTTGGGCTATACAATAAAAATTACAAAACACTATTGAAAGAAATAAAGACCTACATAAATGAAAGCTATACTGTGTTCATGGATTGAAACTCTCAATCTTGTTACAGTGTCACTTATTATAAATTTACCTATATATTAAATACCATTCCATTAAAATTCTGGAAGCCTTTCTTTTAGAATTTGGCATACTGATTCTAAAATTCATGCAAAATGCGGAGGACATAGAATAGCCAGAGTAACCTTGAAAAAGCACGAAGTTGGAAGATTTATATTACCTAAGTTCCAGACTTAACATTAAAACTACATTAATCCAAAATGTGGTATTGACATAAAAACAGAGAAATAGATAAATCAGACTGAGTAAAGTATTCAAAAATGGACCCATGTATATGTGATCAGTTGATTTTCAAAAACAAAATGCAAACCATTACAGTTAAAAAAAAGATAGCCTTTCAACAAATGGTACTGGAACTATTTGGAATCCATATACAAAATGATAAACTTCCATCTACACCTACCAATGTAAATAAAAATTAATTCCAAATAAATCATAGGCTTAAATGTAAAGTCTAAAACTATAAAACTTTTAGAAGAAAGCAAAGGAGAAAATGTTCATGATGCTGAATTAGGTAATGATTTCTTAGATACACCAAAAGCATGACCTATAAAAGAACAAATGAATAAACTGGATTTTATTAAAATTAAAATCCTCTGCTCTTTGAACAACTCTTGGAAGAGAATTAAAGTTACAGACTGAGAGAAAATATCTTAAAATCAAGTATCTGAAGAAATACCTATATTAGCATGTTATTTAAAACTCACAAAACTACTCAATAAGAAAAAAACACAAAACTCATATGTGCAAGATATTTAAGCATTTATCCAAATAATATATATGAATGACAAATGATCCATTTGTATATAAAAAGATAATATCATTAAGTAATTAAGGAAATACAAATTAAAACTATAATGATGAGTTTCGATTTTTAAATGACAGTAGAGAAGCAAGCTGGCTCTACTATCTCTAACTGAAAACCTAAAACAAAGCACAGCACTAAGGTTTTCACCAGCAACAGTCCAGAACTCAAAGATGAGGATGAGACAGATCCTGGGGCCGCAGAGTAGTAAAATACTCAGAGCAGATAGTGAGAGTATTGGACTTTCCCCCAAGAATATTGTATACAGAAAAAAAATTCTTTAAATATGAAGAAAAGATAATGTTTTTCCCAGACAAAAGCTGAGATAATTCACCACCACAAGACCCCTCTTACAAGAAATGCCCAATGGAATTCTGCCATCTGAAAGAAGAAAACACTAACATGCAAAAAGAAAACTTTTCAATGTATAAAACTCACTGGTAAAATTAAGTACATGGACAAACCCAGAATACTCTATTACTGTAATCATGGAGTACAATTCATTCATAACCCTAGTATGAAATTCAAAAGACAAACCTGTCAAGAACAATAACTACAGCAACTAGTTAAGACATAGGTAACATAAAAATATGTACATTGACACAACTAAGTTAAAATGGGGGGAGTGAAGTTAAAAGTATAGAATGTTTGTGTTTTTGGTCTTTGTTTCTATTCCTTTGTTTGGGTTCTAAGATAAGTTGTCATGTCTTTAAAATAATGTTTTATCCCTATAAGATATTTTTGTAAGCCTCATGGGTAACCACAACACAAAAACCTTTAATACATTCACTAAAAATAAATAGCAACAAATTAAAACACACTACCAGAGAAAATCACTAAATGACAAAGGAAGACAGTAAGAAGAAAAGATAGAGAGGATTCTCAAAACAACTAGAAAACAGGCAACAAAATGGCAGTAGTAAGTCCTTACAAAACAGTAACATTGAATGTAAAGCGTCTTATTTTTTCCGTTAAAAGGCACAAAGTGGCTGAATGGATTGAAAAAAAAGAAAAAGACCCCAACTATATGTTTCCTTCAAGAAAACCACTTCTCCTACAAACATACACATAAACTGAAAGGCAAGAGTTGGAAAAAGATAATTTATCCAACTGGAAACCAAAAAGGAGCAAGAATAGCCATATTTATATTAGATTAAATAGACTACAAATCTATGGTTGTAAAAGAGACAAAGAAAGTCACCATATAATAATAAAGGGGTCAATACAGCAAGAAGATATAAAAGTTTTAAGATATCTATGCACCCAACACTGCAGCTCCCAAATACATAAGGCAAACATTAATAGAGCTAAAGGAAGTCACAGACCGCAAAATGAACAATAGTAGGTTTGATAATAATAATTTGAAAAGATACTGATTTGTTCAAATACGAAGGAGAGATAAAGTTTTTCCCAGGCAAACAAAAACTGAGAGATTATAAGAAAGAAGGGAAAAAATAAAGGACAGAGGAAGGAAGGCAGGGAGGGACAAAAGGAGGGAAGATAATCTGGGTATTCTCATATACAGAATGCATAAGCCTTGCATAAGGAACACTTGAAAATTATGATAAATACAATAAAAGATTATATAAATAAATGAAGAGTATTTCCATCCTTTAGAAGGCACATCCTAATAGTTTAAAAATATTGGTTTTCCCATACTAATCTCTAAATTAATCATAATTTAAATCAAAATTCCAGTTCAATTTTCAATCAATAATTATTTTTGTGATAGAATAAAATCTAATAAATAGCATTTTTATAAGTTTAGGAATTTGAAAATGCTCTCGATTTCCCTTTGTAAGACAGTAAATTAAATGCTCGTCATGGAGTACTACTATATGGATTTTTGAAACCAGGGACTTGATGTACACATAACAATATAGTGGACCTTAAATACACAGTGCTGCAAGAAAAAACTAAGAGAAAATGAGATATATAACTCAATGCATTATGAAGCTATAAAATATAGAAAAGTGGTTTGGGGTGAATGTATATGCTTTTATTTTTTTGAGTACATAGTAGGTGTATATATTTTGGGGTACATGAGATGTTTTAATACAGGCATGCAATGCAAAACAGACACATCATGAAGAATAGGGTCCCCATCCCCTCAAGCTTTTATCTTTTGAGTTGCAAACAATTCAAATACACTCTTCATTTTAAAATGTACAAATATTATTGACTATAGTCACCCTGTTTAGCTATAGTAGGTCATCATTTTTTCTTGTTATTTGTACCCATTAGCCATCCCCACCTTCCTCCCAGTCCCCCACTACCCTTCTCAGCCTCTGATAACCATTCTTCTACTCTCTATGTGTTAAAAAGGCTTCTGCACAGCAAAAGATACAATCAACAAAGTGTAGAGACAGCCCACAGAATGGGAGAAAACATTAGTTTTGGGTGAACATATATTGAACACATGTAAAAAAATGGCTACACATTGAACACATTGCAATGGTTACCCAACATAGGGAGAGACTGGGAGTGAAAAGAGAGGGAAGAAAGCAAAAAATAAATAAGAGGAAGATGATGTACAGACCAAGAACAATAATCTGTCAAAAACTGAGCTGTTTGATTAACTCAACCCACTGCATCTGAGGTCCTAATAAAAGTAAATAAAAGTAATTAATTAAGAAGGAAACACCTTAATATTTGAAAGTTCCTTCTCTGTTGACACAAATTTAGTGACATAAAATTATATTTTCTTCTCTATACATAAAATAATTCTATTTAGATCTATATTGTATTAGTTTTCTATTACTATATAGCAAGTCATGACAAACAGCATCTTAAAACCACATGCATTTATTATTTCAGGTTTTGTGAACCAGGAGTTTGGGTACAGCTTAGTTTGGTCCCCTGCTTAAGAGTCTTACAAGGCTGCAATCCAGGTGCTAGCTAGGCTGCATTCTCATCTAGAGGCTGGACTGGGGAAGAATCAGTTTCCAAGCTCATTCAGGTTGTTGTCAGAATTCATCTTTTTGTGTGGATGTAAGACTGAGGTTTCTATTTTCTTGATGGCTGTGAGACAGGGCCCACACAAGCATGCATGCACACACACAAGTATGCATGCACACACACCTATAATGTTATCATGGGAGTAACATCCCATCACCTTTGTCATATTCTATTGGTTATAAGGAAATCAAAGCTCCCATCCATACTCAAGGAGAGAGCATAAACATGGGGGCCACCCTAGTGTCTGTCTGACACATATATGAACAATATTTATACCATCACATGACTATAAAAGCTATTTTTAGCTTTTCAATGTTTAGGATAAACCTACAAAGTATAGAGTTAATAACAGCTATTGAAACGGGAAAAGTTCCCTTGTTCCCCTCAAAGCGCATGCAATGGGGGCGTGGATCGCTTCTTCAGTACCCTGCTGCTCAAACCTCTAGAGGAGAGTATGGACAGGCAGATTGTGGGGCTCTGAACCACTGTGAGGCAGTGTCTAGGGGTGAATGTTTACAGCTGAAGCCCCAATGGGTATGCCTTACAGGGTGCTCTTTCAGTTTAGTCGTCCATGGGCAGCTTGTGTTAGTCAGCTCGATTAGACCCCTGCCTTATCCCAAGGACTGAGAGCTTTCTGTATCCTGGGTTTCTTGCCTTGGCGTACCAAAAGAATCGGATCACACGCGGGCTTGGAGAATGGATGCAAGGTTTTATTGAGTGGAAGTAGCTCTCAGCAGATGGGGGTGCCAGAAGGGAGATGGTTTTCCCCTGGAGTCGGGCCATTCAGTAGCCCGGGCTCTCCTCCGACTGCCCTGGCCAAACTCCACCCTGTTCCACCAGTGCCAGCGTCTGTCGGTGTGCTCCCGATGTCATCTCGACAGCCAGCCACTTGTGTGTTCCTCCGTCGATGTGTTTCTCTCAACATCCAGCCACTTGTGTGCTTGCCTGCTAGGGTTTTGGGGTTTTTATAGGCACAGGATGGGGGCATCACAGGCTAGGGTGGTCTTGGGAAATGCAACATTTGGGCATGAAGATAGGCGTCCATGTCCTCACCCAGGTCCTTGAGCACAAGCTCGGGGGTGGAGCTCTAGCCAGGGACCTGCCAGAGAATTCTCTTCTCAGCACTTCTCTGCCCCCCTTCCATATCACTATTACAGAGTTGATAACAGTAGGAGAGTTGGAAAATACCAACGATATATTCTAAAGTGGCTAAATTTAAAAGAGAGAGAGAGAGAGAGAGTGTGTTACTTAAAGTCATAAAGGTAACTACTGGGAAAGTTAAAAATAAGACATAACTTTAAAAATGAGAAGGATTTGCTGGTAGTATAAATGGAATCAATTCTTCATCTTTTATAAAGGACATCCATATTATCTAGTAGTAAACGTAGAAACTGAGTGACAAGATACTAGTTGAATGGTAATCCCGAGAAGTGAAAACCAGAAACTATTAATGCTTGTTTATGTGGCACAGGCCAGTGGTAGAAACAGGAAAGAGGAGATTTTTAATTTTTCATTAGACTCTTCTGCTGTAATTAATTTATTGTTACCATGGCATTATTTTTATATTGGTTTCAATCTTGTTTTAAAAATAAGATATTTTAGGGTTGGACAACATAGTGAGACCTCATCTCTACATAATTTTTAAATTAATTGAGCATGGCGGCACACAGCTATAGTCCCGGTTACATGGGAGGCTGAGGCGGGAGGATCCCTGGAGCCCAGAAGTTCAAGGCTGCAGTGAGCCAGGATTGTGCCACTCTACACCAGCCCAAGTGACAAAGCAAGACCCTGTCTCAAAAACAAACAAACAAAAAATGAATTGAGTAACAACATATACATAGCCAAATATAAAAGTTAGAAAAAAACAAAGATTATATATACCACCACTCTAATTTCAATAGCCACAGAAACTTAATCACAGAGAAACTAAATTGTTTATTTTGGGTGACCCAGCTGATTCTAAACAGATCGAGGATTAGAACCTTGGTCTCCTGATTCTAAACTCATTTCCCCATTGTTATATAATATGGTGCTCAAATGTTTTTAATCAAAAAGCAAGAAAGCTGAGGTCTAGGTTCTCGTTTTAGATATGTCAAGAATATGCTTTGGGCAAATCATTCATTGAACTTCACCTTCCTCATGCATAAACTTCATGATCAGATATAGATCCATGGTTTTCAACTTTTTTTAAGCAGCAAAAATTATATATCAAATGAACTATTGGAGTCTTAGATTGAGCAAAAGCTCACAATGAAAAAAAAAAAAAAATCAAACCTGAACTACTCTCACTAAACATTTCAGGCTCTCCACAGTCCTAAAAGACCCTGGTTGAGATATCTATGGCTCTTTGGTTCATGTGTGTATAAACCATCAAGCTAGATTCTGATTGATGAACTCAGGGATAGGGCAAAGAGCCTGCATTTCTAACAAGCCCCGAGGGGATGCTAACATTGCTGGTCTGCTTACCACCTTTAGTCAACTCACTTGATGAGCTAAATGTCTCTTCTGTGCTTGTGTGAAATTTTATCTTCCTTCTGCTACTTTAACATCCATTTTTATGTGCCCCATTGACAACGGAGACCAATCATGAAGAGCATTGCTGGTTCCCAATTTACTAGTCAAGGAGCTAACATAAAGAGTCTGAATCTCTGCTGCAGCACCAGAGCACTGGGACAGAGAACATAACCTCCGAGTATGATGGATCTGGACTCGACTTTCAATTTTCCCACTTACTGGTTGGGTAACCTTGGCAATTAACTTCATCTCTCTGAGCGTCAGGTTTCTCATCTGTAAAATGGAGATGATAAAAGTGTGTCTTCTAGGTGGTTGGGAGGATTATAAATGATATTATGCTATAAGCCACTTAGCACAGTGCCTTGACTATAACAAGCATTCAATGAATGTTAGCCATTAGAGGAGCAGAGAGAATATTTCACAGAATTATTTGTAAAACCTTAACTCTAGTGTAAAAGTACCTATGTATAAAGAATTCTAGCCTTTGGTTGGTAGACCAAAAGCAAAGTTGTAACGAACAGAGCAAAAGAACAGTAAGGGTTATGCAACCAAAACAAACTTCATTATTTCCACCAGGGCACTACATACTCTTTATTAATATATCATATCAGGAAGACAGTGTCTTCATATCATTACAGTCATCCAGCGTTTTGCCAGAAAGGAGTGTTTCTTCTAATGTGTCTTTGTAAGAACAAGTTATAAATAAAATACAAAGCAAGAGCAGATCTTTTCTAAGTTATAATTAATTAAATATTTCTTGAAACATTGATTACATCTCCTTAGGGTTTCTGTCACATTTTGCTAATAAAACTCTACTATTGTAAGAAGATAATATATATTTTACAATCATCTTCAAAACCAAGTATAAACATTTTATCCATCACATCAAAAAATATGTCCTCTAGTATCTTCCCCCAGCTCACCATACATAAATCTTTTTTTAAAAATTGGAAGCTTCTATACTAAAAAAAATATAGATTTCAATAGAGGATATTCCTTTCTGAGAAACATAGTCAAGAATATTGTTTCTTTCTTATTTCCTTTAAAGTAGCACTTCCCAAGAACTGAGGATAACTCATTGTGTGAGATAGCCTAGGAATTAAGCGATTTGGGGCTGAGTCATGATGCTATATTTTGGGAGAATATGGTGCAAAGATAATATATCACAAGGTATTTTCACACTAACCTGCAATAATGCTAATGTTACAGGCTCAGCCAAAATGTACTTTAAGAAAGCTTAGCTGTAAATAAATAGCTAATTTAGAAAAAATCAAAAAATCTAATAGCAGAATGTAAAATAACAAAAAACAAGCTAAAGCTTCACTGAATAACTATTGAATAAAAGACACACATATTTTCAAAAATAATGATTAATTTGTGAAAAGCATATGTATAGCAGAAGGGCAACAATGCCGGTAAGACTGGAATAGGTTGAGCTTTAGTGAGATGGAGCTCACCCACATGTTCCAATAAAATATATTTTGTTTTCTCATATTCAAGAGGCAATATATTGTCATTTTATAACCTCTAGATTCAAGAGCATGTGAAATAATTTTCCCCAATTTTACCTCTAATGAGTTGTATGACCTTGGGAAAGTCACTTAATTTCTCTGAACTTTGACTTCTTCATTCATTAAATAAAGAGATTTCCCATTCCAATTAATTTTTCCCAGTTATAGAAAAATATAAATTTTTAAGTTTTCTATATTTATCCCGTGCTGTTGTTGTAACCTTATCTTGCACAGGCCTTCAGTAACAAAATTTTAAAAGGTTAAAATAAATTGTGTTTGAGAAGGAGGGAGGTATGTGAGAGAGAGAGAGAGAGACAGGGAGTTAGAGTTCATGTCTGAGAGAATACAGGTGTTGAAAATATAGTGAATATCCACCTTTCTAAAACAATCCTGCAATGTAGTTTGAGTCTTGTATTTACATTGCTACCTCCTGGAAGAGAAGAAAAGCAGTTTCAAAATGACTTTGCGCAGTGCCTGCCACAGTCTCACAGGTATTTAGGGAGTTATGAGGTAACATGCCCATTAGAATTGTTTCTTCCCTAAAGAATTACTCTTCCTTCTCTTCCACGACATTTCTTCTTATTTATTTCCCAAAAGACACAGTGTCTTATATGCGGTAGGCACTCAATAAATGCTTGCAGAATGGAACTGAATGCTAGCCAAAGTGAAAACAGAGCAAAAGGAGCCGTTTCTCTTTCTTAAATTCTTTCTCCCAGCTCAGTAAGCTTCTTTCTCTTGTTTTGATGCCTCAGTGTCCATCACAGCAATGAAGTCTGCACTCTAGTTCTCAGCCTGGAAACCTCCTGCAGCTCAGCCACCTGCTTCCTGATACACTTAACCGGTATGCACCTCCCACACCAGATGGTTCCCTTCTCCTGCTTTTGCTTGGCAAGAATTTACAAACATATTTTCACGTGTCCAGGCTGGGACATGGATGGATACACTCAAGAGTCAAGGATCTGTGTGGGTGTCAGTAAAGGAGGCCCAAACAGCTTAACTGAACTTGGAAGATCTTCATTTCTACACCATTTTAAATATTCTTTTGGTTTACACTATACTTTTTTTGCATGCAAATACTTCATTCTAGAAGCTTTGTTTCCCTGAAATTTCATATTTTTTCAAAAATTCCCCAAAGCCTGACTAATAAAACCATATCAGAGAACTGAAAGGATTTCTTGACTCTAAGGCTCGTATTAGACCTCACTATTTTGATTAAATCGATCATCAATCCCAGCCCCACTGTGATAATGAGATTAAGAATGGAGTGATTCTTTAAAGCAATTGTAATTACAGGTTTCAGAGGGTGGGAGTGAATGGAGGAGGTAGACTTTACAACTGGAAGATCACTTGTAAAGCTGTAAGAGCAAGCTTTACTATTCACGTTTTAGAGATGCCAATCACTTCACTCCTTTTGATTTATATTCTTCGAAAATGAACATAGTTGTTCAAAATGGGAATATAAACACTATACTATCGGAATCAAAAGAACTTTACTTCCTCTTGGTTCATCTGTTGTGGAGCTGAAAAAAGGAAGCAAGTCTACTTCCCCCTAAGTTCTCCAATTCTACAAACTAATATACGAAAGTGAGGCTGTAAGTGGAACATGGTACCCTTGTGAAGGGTAAAGAACAGAAACAAGAATTTAATTCAGTCTCTCTTTAACAACCACCTTCTTTCCCTGAAAAATCAGTGATGAGCCTGGGCCAATTAGCTCAGTTGGTTAGATCCACGATCTCAAAATATAGTCCAGAAATAGTGAATTTTAACATACGTTCATAAATGTATCATGATGTTTATGTTATTGCAGAGCCTAATCTAATAACTGCAGAGTAAATTGCAGTTATTTGTTTATAATATTTTGTAGAAAACTTTTACTGATAACATTTCAAAACTGTCAACTTGACCCCTCTGTCCAGTGAAGCTCCTTGGGTTCATTGGATGATTGGTTATACTAGAATTCAAAAGTTGGTTTAGATGGTCCACGGATGTTTTTTGACACTACTAAGGATTCACTCGCATATCTTTGAACCTCACAAAATTATCTTCCACCCACTTAAGAAGGAAATGCGAAAATCAAGAAAGATTATATCCTTGAATAATTTCCACTCCTACACACATTTCTCTCTCCTTGAGATAATAACCATGGCGAAAGCTTTAAGATCAATCAGTTTCACAGCTGGCAGGAGGGAAGAAATCTTGTATATCCATCATTTTCTTAAACATTCTCCTTTAATTCAAGGCGATCCTTCCATTAAGAATAGTCTACATGTGAATCACAATGTGCCAGTACAGAGTTAAGACTAACACATTCTGAAGATTACTAATACTTGTAGCTGCTTCGCCCCTAAGCTCCCATTGCTGTTGTCTGTCTCCATTATTCCTCACTTGAACCAGCCTAGCACAATGCCTTTCCTGTGGATCAAAAGTCCTGAAGCTAAAAACCAAAAGCTTGAAGGAACAGAAAGTAATGAATATAAACATCACTTTGATTAACTTCACTCCCTTCCAAAAGCATTGATGCATTCATTTTTATTACTTCCTAAAGATACTTTCTCTAAATTGTCCTCAAGAAATAGCTGAGGGAAGAAGTCAGGGAAGAAGGGGAGGAAAGAGAGAGAGAAAAGAGTCCAAGATTAAAAGCTGGTGTTCTGAGTAGGCAGTGTTTATGGCTGCCAACTACTGTCCTTTCAGAAAGTCTAGTCGGCCCCTTAAATTTCCTTTCCACAAGTTTACTAAGGTTTAAAACGCCTTAATCAGACTTGTGTGAGTGAATTTAAAATGTTAGGTCCTATTAAAATGCAATTGCAAACATATGCAAACTTTAAATAAATGACTTATTAGACCCATTCTTAAGAATAGATTTGATAGCAGTAATGGAGGAAAAATGTGAGAAAGCTAGGGATGAATTTTTTATAAGGTGGAGTTAGGGGAGAAAACGCAGAAAGGTTACTTGACATGTCATAGATAAACTGTTACTGCCTAACTTTGAAGTCAACATTGGGTTTTTCAATTAATAGGAAATAAATTTGCAAATTATTATCTTATATTCATATTACTTTCCTTCTCTCTTATCTCAGAGCAGTGATAAATGGGCAGACTCTAGCATTAGAGTGCCTGCTTTGAAGCCTGGCTCTGTCAGTTGCAATCTATGTAATTCTGGACATAAGTAACATCTGCCAGTCTCAGTTTCCTCATCTATAAAATGGGTATAATAACTGCCTATTGCATAAACATGAATGGCGTGCTGCACAGAAAAATGCTTGGCTCAGTGCCTGCCAAATTAAAAAGCTCCAAAAAGTGTTCTTCATTATTAGTTTCAAATGGGAATACCATAAATAAACAGGGAAATTGTGTAAGAAAATTAGGTAGTAAAGATATTACTTTAAAAAAATTCCCATTTGATATTAATATCCCCCATAAGCTCAATAATAAACTTTGGTTTGCTTTTCTTGAATAATAATCATCATCATTTACTGAGCATCTATTAAGTGCAAAGCACTGTGCTATTTACTATATGCATTTACATTTAATCTAAGACACAGTACTCTGAAGAAAGGCCAAATTTTTTATTAATTTTAACACAGCAACCTACCTTCTAGGAATTTTCCTAAGAAAAAAAATTTGACCTATGCACAGAAAGTTATGTGTAATTTTGTTCATAAAAGCATTATCTATAACTGCCAAAACAGGAAGAAAACGTAGCTGTCCAACAATGTAGAATTAGGTAAATAAGAATGTTTGCCTTTCTAATGAAATATTATTAAGCTTTTTCAAAATATATTGTAGAGAAATATTTAATGACATAGAAAATTATTCAAAATATATAAGCAAAAAAAATCTTATAAAATATTATAGTGTTATTTTATTTGTGTAAATATTGATAAGAATGTAGCCCAGAGCCTAAATCAAAAGACGCTTGTCAAACATATGTAAATCCAGAAAACAAATACAGTAAGAATGTTTAATGCTACCAATGGTTATGTAGGGGTGAAAGGATTACAAATATCTGATTTTTTATTTGTCTGAATTGTCCAAATTTTATATAACAAACATATATCACTTTTGTAATTTATGAAGGCAAAAAAAGACATTCTGACCATCTCAATAGACAAATAATTCTAGGAAGCTTGGCAGAGGGGAAGCATTTTATAGGAGACAAGGCTGAAAATCCTACAAACAGGTGAGCAAGGGCTTTAAAGTTGAGGGTGGGAAGCAGAACCTATACAAACTCCCTTAGCAGGACAGAGGGGAGCTGCAGCTGCCATCAGCTGGTTCTTCAGGCATGAACCAGGAAGTAGCTGCTAAAAGTTCCAACCCACCTGGGACATTGATGTCAAAAAAATCAATGGCTAATGCAGCTGCTCAAAGAATATAGACAATCTCCATCAAGTTGTTCAATGTCCCTTACACAGGATCCCATATGACCAATTCCTTTTGGAATTTAGTGCCAGAAGGAACTTTGTCTTCCCTAAAGAAACAGTATAAACGAAGGCAGTGTAGCACAGTTGTGAGAGGATGGGCTCTGAGCCAGAACGCCCAGTTTGTTCTAAGCATCCCTCTGCCACTTATTACCTTTGTGATCCTAGCCAAGCTACTTACTCTATTTAGCCCAGGGGTCTGCATTTGGAAAATTAAAGTTACGGTAATAACTACTTACTGAGGTTTAACGAAGACTAAATGAGATCCTACATGTATATTATTCATTAATACTGGCTAGTTTGATTATTGTTATTGGATAATGAGGCTTATATGGATATATGGAGGCATTATATTGAATAATGAGGCTTATATGACCCACAGTCTTTCCTTATGTGTATTGGCTTCCAGAAAGCCAATTTATTCCTGAATAAAATTTAATCTTCAATTATATTCACCACCTCATCCCTCATAAATAGGCTATTTGCTTACTTTGCTTGCACAAGATTTTACTTTTCTATGTTTAAACATTATCATACATTTAAAACATTTATCACAAAGTGACTCATTATTTTCTGAAGGAGGCAACTCTACTTTAAAAAATATTTATTTCATTTCTCTTTCTAGTACCACCTTATCTCATCTACTTCATACTCAAACTTCATTTTCCATGCTCACTGTTGACTTCATTTCTCCTCAAACCTCTCCAATCAAATTTTGCTCCATTGTGACCCAATCATATCATTGAAGTGTCTCACTCTGAGGTCACCAGTGGCATCTGAGTACCTAATCCAATGGATATTTTCAGTGTTTTTCTTATTTGACCTCTCTGTACTTGACCACACACAGTACTTACTACTGTGGATCACTCCTTTCCCTTTGAAACATTCTCCTTCCTTTGCTCCCATGATGCCCCTCACTTAGTTTTTCTTCAAAAGTCTCTGGCTCTTCCTTATCTAGCTTCTTTACTGGCTCACTTTCCCTAAGTTGGCCATTAAATATTGATATTTTCAAGTATCAGGCTTAGTCCCTCTTCTCTTTATACTCTATAGATACATTAGACATTTATAGATATGCCTGGGATTTTATCTTGCTCATGTTATAATGCATCTCATGATTCGCAAATTATTTCCAGCTCGAGACCTGTATATTCAACTGCCTACCAGATTTCTCAACTTAGATGTCTCAAAGCCAATTTTAAGCTCAGTTTTCTTAAAACCAAAATAATCATTTCCTCCATAATTTTTTAATGGTTTCATGAATCAGCAAAGGAACCAAAGGAGTCACTTTCTCTAATTCTACAACCAGTCTTTCAATAAATCTTACATAATTTACTTCTCTCTCTTCCCCTGCAACTAATTTAGTTCAACCTACTATTACCTCCTACCTGGACCACTGTAGTAGCCTCTTAGTTAGTCTCCCAAGATCAAATTTTGCCTGTCTCAAAATTATTCTCTGTGTATGTCAGAGTAATCAGTTTGAATACAATCAACTATCTCTCTATGTTTTTTATTGATACATGATATTTGTACATATTTGTGAGGTACATGTGATAATTTGCTACATGCATAAAATGTGTAATGATGTAGTCAGGATGTTTAGGGTATCTATCACCTTATTTATCATCTCTATGTGCGGATAACATTTCAAGTCCTCTCTCCTAGCTATTTTGAATGTACAAAACATTGTTATTAACTATAGTCTGCTATCAAACATTATCACTTATTTCAATCTAACTATATTTTTGTACCCATTAACCAACCACTCTTTACCTACTCCCTCACCATCCACATGCTCTTCTCAGCCTCTGATATCTCTCATTCTATTCTCTATTTCCATTGATCAACTTTTTAAGCTCCTACACATGAGTGAGAACTTGTGATATTTGTCTTTCTGTACCTGGCTTATTTCACTTAACATAATGACCTCCAGTTCCATCCATGTTGTTGCAAATAACATGATATCATTTTTTTTCATGACCAAATTCTATTCCATTGTGTATATATACCACATTTTCTTTATCCATTCATCAAACAACTCAACAGTAAAAATACCTCTCCCATGTTTTAAGTCCAATGCTCTCAGACTAATGCAGGCTTAATTTGACCTACCATACCTTGAACGATCTTGACCCTATTTACAGCTTCACTCTCATATCACATTGCTCTCCCTACTGTATTCTTTGACTCACCCTCACTGATCTCCTCCAAGTTCCTTGAACTTAATACCAGATTCTTGCTCACCTTGAGGCTTTTGATATGCTTATTCTTCAGCCTAGAATGCTGTTCCACAACTCCCTGTCCCTCTTTCATATTTGATTTTTACCCATTCTGATTTCCTAGCAAATGTTATTTCTCAGGGAAGCCTTCCCTACATCTCCACAGGCCTGCATCAGATCTTCCACTACATATTCTTCCAGCACCAATTGTCTTCGCTTCATAGCCCATTCTGTGTTTACAGTGATGCAATTATGAGATGATTGTCCACTACTATAGATGATGTCCACTACTATATTATAAATGTTCTGAAAGCAAAGCCCATTTCTACTTTTCTCATCAATATTATTTCAAAACCTAGCAGAGCACAGGGTATCCAATACATAATAGCTGAACAGATGAACAGCACATTTTACTCATCCACTTATTTCCATTCCTACTACCTCTCCTAAATCAGACATGCATTATCACTTCTCTAGGCTACTGCAACAACCTCCTAACTAGAATTTCCCCCTCCCAGTGTCTTCTCCCTTTGGCACACTTTATAATTCACTACCAGATTAATCTTCTGGAGCACAGCTCTGATCATTTCATTCCTGGCTCAAGAACCTCAAGTAATTTTCCATTGTCCACATAATAAAATCCAAATTCCTTTTGGCCTGTAGTTGACCTTTCCATCTTTTCATTCTTACTTTCCCACTAATCTTCACACGCACTATGCTCTGGTCAAACTAAACTATGTACATTCCGTGACACTTTTATCATTTTTGTGCCACACACTGGATCCTGTTTTCACATTGTTTCCTCCACCTAAAGTATTTCCTCCACCTAAAGTATTTTAATAATGCCTCCACCATGTCCACATATTCAAATTGTATGATCATTTAAACCTAGTCAAAATCTAATTCCTATAAGAAGTGCTTTAATTTCTTCCAACTAGAAATAATCTCTCTTGCTTTTGACTTCCCGTCCTTTCTTTCCTGTACCTCTGTAATGAAGCTTGCCATTTTCTATCATTACAAATACTTATTATGTGCATGCTCCACCAGACTGCAAACTCTTTGGAGACAGGACTGGATCACCCAATCAGTGTCTTGTACATTGGAAGAGCTGCAAAAATATTCACTGAATTTTTTTATTTATGTGAATTATTTTAGTAAGATGCCCTTTAAGGATTATTGTATAACGAGAAAGGGAAAATCCATCTACATCACCTCCTCTTTACAGACAGAATTTGGTTATCATTGTCCTAGCAGGTAGTTTTCTTTGTGCACTCAAATTCTTCTAATTACTAAATTGGAAAAAAAAAAAAATGATATGGGGAAAATTATACTACTAGTTGTTTCCTTTTCTTTTCATTAGAAGTTAAGGAAAATTCTGCAGCTACAGATTCATTTGACAGAATATAATTATGACCTATAGTTCTTTATCTGTTTCTTGTTAATTCCATTTGGAGGATCATGCTGGCAATTGAAATTCTCAGTTTTTCTTTTTGCCTGAGCTACTGTTTCCAGCTAGCTTGGACAGCTCATGCTGTGCAGCCAAGCCACCTCTCTCAATGGGCCCCTGCCTCTTCTTTTAAAGTTAGGAGGTATACTAGGGAGAGAAAGTGCCTTTCCTTGACAAATTTAAAGCATTTAAAGGCAGAAGGAGGGAATTAACCCATCAGCATAACAATATGTGCTGTTGTTACAATTTTATCCTTGAAAGTTCAGAATCAAGTGAACTCTAGACAAATGAATTCAGATGACGAGACCTCATAATTATGGCTATAAATGTGTTTTGTACCTTTAATGTGTTCATAGAAATATAAAATATTGTTAATACTAACTACATATGACCCAAAATTCTAATTCAGTTACAATATTGAATTGTGTTTGAAGGACGTATTATATATTGTTTGAGAACCTAGAATTTTTGACTGGGAGTTATTTCATTTCTACCTCTTTGGCAAGGTGGCCTATTGTAAAGGACACCACAGTGGAAGTCAGAAAACCTTTGTTCTACTTAATGATCATGCATTCCCAGGAAGAGTGCTTAACCTCTCTGAGCTGCAATTTGTTCTGCCTGAAATCAAAATGATGATATCTAATCTACCTGCCTCTCTGGATATTTGTAAGAGTTAAATGAGAACAAATGAAATACTATATATAAAGGCATGTTGTGAGCTGAAAACACATGATTTTAGTAAGACATTTTCAACTTAATCTTAGTTAATATATGGCATGAAACTCAAATCTTTCCAGAAATATTTAACATAAACCACATTTTAACTTTCTCCATATAACAGCATACATACCTTCATACATAATTGAATATAGCCTTGCCTTATTTCTTCAAATAACTTTTTCTTTTAGTTAGTAAAGCCAAGGCCTATTCCTTCAAGGTTGAAATTAATCCTCTTTTTCTCCTAACGTTTTCCAAATTTTCAACATTTAATTTAAGCTGCGGATATTAGTAGTAGAGAGACTGAGCCAATGGATATCAGTTGATGGTTGAGCTTAATGATAATACCAGCCCACTAATTTAACTTCATGCAAATTTTAAAACTGCTTGTATTAGCATCATTCATTCAGTAGCATTTATTGAGCACCTACTATGTGGAAGGCAGTAGAGAAGGCATTTATTACATAGAATGCAAAGTTATGTTTGATACTGGCTTGTCTTTCCAGGAGTTTACAGATCTAGTAGAGGAGATAAAACATTCAGACAGCTAATACTGTCAGTTTCTACAAAGAATGGATACTTTATTTTTAATCTGTGGAAGCTTTATTCTGAGAAAGCAACTTTACTTGATGATGTTCCAGGAATCTTACTTGCAAGAGTAATTTCATTTCTCTCAAGAGTGGTCATATACTTGTGTGCTAGAAGTCCTAGGCTACCAGCGTTTATCTTTCTTCATATGTTTAAACAACATTCTTCCTTCCCAAGACCTGGGTATATCCTGAATCTAACCAATACTTCCTAAACTGTGTTTCTCATTTATTATCAGGCATGAGACAATGATGCTTCCAGTATAATCAAAATGTCCAACATCAATGACTCCAAGTGAAAATATAACCCAATATGATATTTTAGAGTCAAACAGAAATTTAGAGATCTCACCCAACTTCTTATTTTACAGATTTGAAAAGTTGAAACCCAAAGAAATTCAGGCTAGCCTGAGGTTCCACAAGTAATGAGTAATTTATCTGTGACTCTCTGTCCTCCTAAGGTAGTGTCTTTTCTATGTGTCACAATTAAGAATCTTTCAGATAAAATTACAGATATCTCAGTATTTATTGACCTTTTTTTTTCCCCAGAATTCCACTGTCCTTTTTACCAAGATCTACACAGGACTGCATATTTTCCACAAAAACTTCATAGATGGTTAGCTCACGGAAGCTGGTACCATGAATTGAATCCTAGTGCATAATGAAGTGATTGGACATGACACTTAATTGTTTTTAACACATCAAATAACAGCTTCAAACAAACAGGTAATTGTGATTATTTTCAAACAATGCATGACAGCTGAGAGAAATCATTCCCTTTTTAATTCAATTTACATTTACATATAATGAGCTTGATATATTAAGAAAATATTGACTCACCCAGAAATAAAAGTAATGTCACTATTCTTATCTTACAGTTTATTTTTATATTTTTAAGATTGAATTAATTTTTATCCAGATCCCAAATAACCACTCAATTGACCATACCTGTTTTGGTGTACTACGTTAATTAATTGTGGATTTTGATAATAAAAAATCTTCTAACACAAACCCTTTAAAAATGATTTTTGCTGAATAAATAAGTTAGTTGATAACAGAAGTTATTCATGTTGGGAATTTAGAAGACTATGAAATCAGGAGAAAACAAATATCATTTAATAAATTCTTAAATGTTTACGTTAACATTTCTGATCGAGTCAATGCATTCCTTTGTCATGAAATGAATTTAGGGTCTACTACTTCAAAAGAGAAGTTTCCTCCTTCCTTGATATGTTAATACTGCATTAACTTTGTCATAATCATTTAGACTTTCTTTATATTTTCATCTTTTAATCATATATGACCATTGCTGGCTTGAAAAGCTCATTTTCACTTGACTCCTGATGTTTCTCTCAAAATCTGTCATAATAAAAGTTCTAAAATAATGTTGAATTCTTTGTTTTTAGCAATATGTAAGAAGCACTTAATCCTTCCCTGAAGAAACTTATTTGAAGATAGTAGGAGATTTGCAATAGGAGAAACAGAAAAGAATTAAAATTTACCTTTGAGAGTGTCTGTAAATGAGCGCAAAAATGAGATTAGAGACCAAGACAATCTCAGACTTTTCAACTTCATAGCCATGTCAATTTTATCACATGTTTTGGTATATCAAAAGGTGGGTTTGGAGATATTTTATTCCTATAACTAGAGAGTTCAGTTCTCTGAATACAATCTGATCAATTGGTATATTCTAGATTCCTGAATTTGTTATTTGGACACTGGGTCTCTCTGTGGCTCTGGTAATTTTGCATTTATCTCCATGTTAAACAAATCAACTGACATTCCTTGGTATCATTTTTCTGATTGTACCATGAAAATAATGAAACATGTGACTTTTCTACCTTATAAGTCCGAGTAGATGTTAATTATGTGCAACATTTGCCAAGTAGCCTAAGAACAGCCGTATGTAGAGCTACATGGAGCTGAAAGAATCATCTAAAGAAAAATGAGCTAAAGGGGAAAAATGAGAAAATCTGTGTACTGCCTAAATTGCAAGTTTTTAAAAAATGGCCAATATATTTATTAAACAATTCCTGTAATTCTAATGCCTTTGATATAAAAATCATATAAAATTATTACTAAATGTTACATGGTAGACACATTATCCGCTCTTAACAGTATAGCAAGAGTTCATGAATGGAAGGCTGTGTTATTTATGTTGGCGGGGATGCTTAAAAAACTATGGACATTTCCTATTTAAGGCATACATTTTAAGAGCAGATCAGATTGCTCAGTTCTAATCTTTCAACCACAAAGAGAATGAACAGTAAAGGCTATTCAGTGACTTTCCCTTTTGGGGGAGGGCATTAGTCAGAGGGCTCCCATCATCCCTTACTACACAAGGTTCCGCTTTCTCTTCTGGCCTGAACTCTTTGATGTCACTGATTTCACAACAACTTTCTATGATCATATTGTGAGTAATTGACAATATTTTGATTTACATTTCATAAACTGAATAAAGAATATGGCACACCATAAAACATCTAGAATTATGTCATCCATTTTCTTGGGGCAAAATCAGTATGGATTACATGATACAGATATTTTACTGTAAGGACCTTACAAAGAAGATATTTAATTTGACCCCAACATTTACATTATAGAAAATATTCATGATTCATCTAATATCTATACAACAACTTTAAGGAGAGTGTTTTAATGACCTAATTATTCTCACAGCAGTTAAAAGCAAGTTTTATTAACAGGGAGATTACATTGTATTTGATAGCAAGGCTAGCAATGGAACCCAGATTGCCTGTCTCTGATGTAGCATTCTATGACACACTTCATTTTTTCTTCAGTTATCTGATAAATAACTACTATGCATCAAATATGCTGTTTGATACTGTTAAAATAATGCAGAGCTTAGAGTCTGAAGGTCCTGGGGTTTTTTTGTTTGTTTGTTTGTTTTGAGATGGAGTTTCGCTCTTGTTGCCCAGGCTGGAGTGCAAAGGTGCGATCTCGGCTCACTGCAACCTCCACCTCCCAGGTTCAAGCGATTCTCCTGCCTCAGGCTTCCAAGTAGCTGGGATTACAGGTGTGCACCACCACACCCGGCTAATTTTTTTATTTTTAGTAGAGGCTATGTTGACCAGGCTGGCCTCAAACTCCTGACCTCAGGTGATCCACCTGCCTTGGCCTCCCAAAGCACTGGGATTACAGGCTAGAGCCACTGGTGCCTGGCCTGGTCCTGGTTTTTAAAATGAGCCTATCCCTTTTTAAATGTGTGACTATGGGCAAGATCCATGACCTCTCTACAATCTTCTTTGATAAGATGAGCATAACACCTACTTCACTGGGTTGTTTTGAGTAATAAGTGAGATGTTGTATGTAGGTAAGTTGTCTAGAATATTCTGAATGCTTAGTAAAGGTGAAGGAGTAAGAAGAAAAGAAAGAGGAAAAGAACAGGAGGATGGGGGGGGATAGTACTAAATGAAATACTGAGGTTATAATTACTTGTTCCTCATCTTACTTTCTTCACTATAATCATCATCATTTTCTATCTCTTTCCTATCTCCCCAACTCCAGAACACAGCCCTAACAGAAGTCCAAGTCAGCACTGGTAAAATCAACTGCTTATCCTCAGTTGGCAAAAAGCTAGTAACAACATTTTTACTCCATCTATTCTCAAAAATGCTTTCTGCCTTGGGCTTCTTTATCTTGTCTACTGCCTCCTTCTCCTCCTTAATGCCAACTCTTCCTTTGATTTCCATTAAATTGCCTGCTCCAAGTTTCATTTTCTTCCATTCTTCCTTATCTTCCTTACTATCTCCTCTTCATTTCTCTGTCTTCTAAATGTAGCATTTCCTCAAAACTCTATGTTAGGAACTTATTCTTTCTCTATAGCCTCTTTCCCCACAATCTCATCCATTATCATAGCTTCAACAGTTTAAACCTCCTCACCCATAGCCCAATGTTCCTCTCTGCTGTAAATCTGCACTTTCAACTCTGCCTAGCATCTTACCTGAAGTGCCCTGCATTGATCCATAACTGCACAGGATAGCTTTCATGAGCCCTCCAGATCATTCTCCACCCTTCACCCTACTCTGCACCCTGGGAGGCTGACCTAAGTGGATGACATCAACAGTCCTCTTGCCCTCTGGCTTCCAGTTTACCTGGCCAAGGAGAAGTCCTAGCAAGAAACCAAAAGGAGGGAAGAGAATAAAATCAGGCTGTTTTCCCTGCGGTTGCAATAAACCAGCTGCCTCCCTCTGCAAAGGGTTTTCTGTACTCCACAATTCTTTCCTTCTGGGTTCTGATAATGCTTCTTTCTCACCACTTCAGACATAGGGGTGGTGATGCTACCTGCTCTAACTCATCTAAGGAACTGCATCATCTATCCCCAGTAATGTTCCCATGCTGTTCACAGCTGTAAAAACAGTTCCTTTATTAAACTTTTCCCAAATTACCCAAATTGAGTATACCACTTGTTTTCTGTTTGAACCCTATGTAACAATTCTTACATCTCTACTCTGCAATCCCACTCCTTTCTAAGTAATCTAGGTACTAAAATATTGCAATAACTTTACAGTTTATCTTCTCTCCTCTAATCTCAGTCTAGCCTAATTTCTGCCAGACCATGTTTCTTTAACTACAGCACCAAACCTACTCTTCTTTTCCTCAATTTTTTTCAATGGCTCTCTACTTCCAATGAAATTAAGACTGTATATTTCACCTAATATTTAGATCCTTCTGAAAGCGTCATTCTAATTTCATTTTCCACCAGGTTTCCAACTGTACTTTAGGTCTCAGTTACCTTCAATTACTCCTTATTCCTTCAAAATATGGACCATGTTCCCACCATTTAGCTTTGCTCACACTCTTTGTTCTTCCACCCCTGTACTTCTCACCAATCAAAATCCCATCCCTTATGCCCATCTTAATGCCATCCTTTTTGCAAATCTCAATTAATTTAACTAGTTTGGTACAAAAACAGACATATATACCAATGGAACATAATAGAGAACCCAGAAATAATGCCACACACCTACAATCATCTAATCTTTAACAAAGCTGACAAAGAAAAGCAATGGAAAAAAGACTCCCTATTCAATAAATGGTGCTGGGATAACTGGCTAGCCATATGCAGAAGATTGAATTGGACCCCTTCCTTACATCATGTACACTAATCAACTCAAGATGGATTAAAGACTTAAATGTAAAACCTAAAACTATAAAATCCCTGGAAGAAAACCTAGGAAATACCATTCTGGACATAGGACCTGGCAAATATTTTATGATGAAGATGGTCAAAAGCAAATGCAACAAAAGCAAAAATTGATAAATGGGACCTAATTAAATTAAAGAGCTTCTGCACAGCAGAAGAAACTATCAACAGAGTAAAGAGACAACCTATAGAATGGAACAAAATATCTGCAAACTATGTACCTGACAAAGGTTTAATATCCAGAATCTATAAGGACCTTAAATAAATTTACAAGGAAAAAACAAACAACTCCATTAAAAAGTGGGCAGAGGGCAGGAACAGGCACTTTTCAAAAGATGACATACTTGTGGCCAACAAGCATATGAAAAAATGCTTAACATCACTAATCATTAGAGGATGTGCAAATGAAAACCACAATGAGATGCCATCTCACGCCAGTCAGAATGGCCATTACTGAAATGTCAAAAAATAACAGATGCTGATAAGGTTGCAGATAAAAGCAAATTTCTTTGATGGGTGTCTAAATTAGTTCAGCCTCTGTGGAAAGCAGTGTGGCAATTTCTCAAAGAAATAAAAACAGAAATACCATTCAACCCAGCAATCCCATTACCGGGTATATACCCAAAGAAATATAATTCACTCTACCATAAAGACACATGCACACATATGTTTATTGCAGCAATATTCCCAAGAGCAAAGACATGGAATCAAACTAAATGCCCATCAGTGGTAGCCTGGATAAAGAAAATGTGGTACATATACACCATCAAATACTACACAGCCAAAAAAACAATGGGATCATGTCCTTTGCAGCAACATGTATGCAGCTGGAATATCCTAAGCTAACTAACACAGGAACAAAATACCAAATGCTATATGTTCTCAATTGTAAGTGGGAATTAAACAAAAAGAACATATGAGCACAAAGAGGGAAACGACAGACACCAGGACCTTCTTGAGGGTGGAGGATGGGAGGAGGGAGAGGATCCAAAAAATACCTATTAAGTACCATTCTCATTACCTGGGTGATGAAATAATCTACATACCAAATCCCCACAACACGTAGTTTAGCATCATGTACACTAATCAACTACACATGTACCCCTAAACCTAAAATTACAAAAAAA
The DNA here is from genome assembly GCF_003255815.1 of Theropithecus gelada. NCBI lineage: Eukaryota > Metazoa > Chordata > Mammalia > Primates > Cercopithecidae > Theropithecus > Theropithecus gelada. Next base: position 100,220,658 of record NC_037671.1, on the reverse strand, counting down.
ATGTACTTTTCTTACTTTTTTATTACAATTATTTGTGTTCTTATCTTTACCCCACTATTGATTCATAAGCTTCTTGAGGATGAAGCCTATATCTTGCCCCATTTTTATATAACCATCTTATACATAGTGTTCTGTTAAAGAGACATTAAACGGAAAGTTAAATTTTAATGATATTGTCAGAAGCTATTCATGTATTTCTAAGCCTTTGGGCTCCTGGCCAAAAATTATGGAAAATGTGATCACTTACATTATATAAAGGCGTCCATCTATATTTTTGACCCTGGCTCTTGATATAACATGCATCATTTTGGAAGTCACATACTTGTATCATTCTCTATGTCTGTATTTGTAATTTTGCCTCTATGTCTAGTAAAAAGAATTTCTTCAGCCATTTTATTACTGCACATCACATGCAGCAAGGAATCAAGTACATATGGGACTTTGATGTACTAAATTTTCTTCCACATGTCATGTAGAAAGCTAGAGATGGAGTTCTGTCACAAAGCCTAAACTAAATGTCAAAAATCCAAACTGTCCATTTTTATGACTCACGATAAAAGGGTAGTATCTGCTGGCCTACTTGCTACTTCATGTATATAGTAGGTCATTGCTGCTCAAAATCCAGGACAGAGAAAGAACAGAACTTTCAACTTTCTAACAGGAAAGGAAAAAATCTGCCTTCAGCTACACTGCAGTGTAGCTCTTTCATTTTCACATTAGCCATGTTGTCCAAAGTCAGGTTGTTGATGACTGATTTGACGAAATAAAACAGACTATGGGAGGGTCTTAGAGATAAGGTGGCGAGCTTGTCTTTTCATTAGCTCATTCACCAATTCATTCAATTACTCATTAAATAAGAGTTTGTGGAGTGCTAACAATGTGCCACGTATGGGGAACCAGCATACGATAAAGAGATAAAGTAATACAAATAATAAAGAAATGCTTCAGGGAACTCACAATATAGTTGGGAAGGTTCAGAGTTCAACCTCTTTTACAAAAAAAGTTTAGAAGACTTTTTTCTCACCGCTACTCACTTTTTGTTGTAATAACCAAAATATTAAAGCATACATATATATGATATAAACATTTGTATTATTGCCTACACATTTCCTTCTTTCTTCTAAATCACTGTTCTCAGTAACTTAGGCCCATTTCTGAACCTAACCTTTCAGTAATAAGAACTGAAAGGACTTATCTGAGGTTATTTAGCTGGTGAGGGAATGGATGACACCAGAACCCTGCTGACATCCTGCCCTTCCACCACCCAAGTGGTTTGAAATAATCTTAACAGGGGGCGGAGCAAGATGGCTGAATAGGAACAGCTCCAGTCTCCAACTCCAAGCGCAAGCGACACAGAAGACTGGTGATTTCTGCATTTTCAACTGAGGTACTGGGTTCATCTCACTAGGGAGTGCCGGACTATCGGTGCTGGTCAGCTGCTGCAGCCCGACCAGCGACAGCTGAAGCAGGGCGAGGCATTGCCTCACCTGGGAAGCACAAGGAGAAAGGGAATCCCTTTTCCTAGCCAGGGGAACTGAGACACACAACACCTGGAAAATTGGGTAACTCCCACCCCAATACTGGGCTTTAAGCAAACAGGCACACCAGGAGATTATATCCCACACCTGGCCGGGAGGGTCCCACGCCCATGGAGCCTCCCTCATTGCTAGCACAGCAGTCTGCGATCTCGCGGCAAGGCAGCAGCGAGGCTGGGAGAGGGGCGCCCACCATTGCTGAGGCTTAAGTAGGTAAACAAAGCCGCTGGGAAGCTCGAACTGGGTGGAGCTCAGAGCAGCTCAAGGAAACCTGCCTGTCTCTGTAGACTCCACCTCTGGGGACAGGGCATAGTAAACAACCACAAAAGCAGCAGAAACCTCTGCAGACGCAAACGACTCTGTCTGACAGCTTTGAAGAGAGCAGTGGATCTCCCAACACGGAGGTTGAGATCTGAGAAGGGACAGACTGCCTGCTCAAGTGGGTCCCTGACCCCTGAGTAGCCTAACTGGGAGACATCCCCGACTAGGGGCAGTCTGACACCCCACACCTCACAGGGTGGAGTACACCCCTGAGAGGAAGCCTCCAAAGCAAGAATCAGACAGGGACACTTGCTGTTCAGCAATATTCTATCTTCTGCAGCCTCTGCTGCTGACACCCAGGCAAACAGGGTCTGGAGTGGACCTCAAGCAATCTCCAACAGACCTACAGCTGAGGGTCCTGACTGTTAAAAGGAAAACTATCAAACAGGAAGGACACCTACACCAAAACCCCATCAGTACGTCACCATCATCATCAAAGACCAGAGGCAAATAAAACCACAAAGATGGGGAAAAAGCAGGGCAGAAAAGCTGGAAATTCAAAAAATAAGAGCGCATCTCCCCCGGCAAAGGAGCGCAGCTCATCGTCAGCAACGGATCAAAGCTTGATGGAGAATGACTTTGACGAGATGAGAGAAGAAGGCTTCAGTCCATCAAACTTCTCAGAGCTAAAGGAGGAATTACATACCCAGCGCAAAGAAACTAAAAATCTTGAAAAAAAAGTGGAAGAATTGATGGCTAGAGTAATTAATGCAGAGAAGGTCATAAACGAAATGAAAGAGATGAAAACCATGACACGAGAAATACGTGACAAATGCACAAGCTTCAGTAACCAACTCGATCAACTGGAAGAAAGAGTATCAGCGATTGAGGATCAAATGAACGAAATGAAGCGAGAAGAGAAACCAAAAGAAAAAAGAAGAAAAAGAAATGAACAAAGCCTGCAAGAAGTATGGGATTATGTAAAAAGACCAAATCTATGTCTGATTGGGGTGCCTGAAAGTGAGGGGGAAAATGGAACCAAGTTGGAAAACACTCTTCAGGATATCATCCAGGAGAACCTCCCCAACCTAGTAGGGCATGCCAACATTCAAATCCAGGAAATACAGAGAACGCCACAAAGATACTCCTCGAGAAGAGCAACTCCAAGACACATAATTGCCAGATTCACCAAAGTTGAAATGAAGGAAAAAATCTTAAGGGCAGCCAGAGAGAAAGGTCAGGTTACCCACACAGGGAAGCCCATCAGACTAACAGCAGATCGCTTGGCAGAAACTCTACAAGCCAGAAGAGAGTGGGGGCCAATATTCAACATTCTTAAAGAAAAGAATTTTAAACCCAGAATTTCATATCCAGCCAAACTAAGTTTCATAAGTGAAGGAGAAATAAAATCCTTTACAGATAAGCAAATGCTTAGAGATTTTGTCACTACTAGGCCTGCCTTACAAGAGACCCTGAAGGAAGCACTAAACATGGAAAGGAACAACCGGTACCAGCCATTGCAAAAACACGCCAAAATGTAAAGACCATTTAGGCTAGGAAGAAACTGCATCAACTAACGAGCAAAATAACCAGTTAATATCATAATGACAGGATCAAGTTCACACATAACAATATTAACCTTAAATGTAAATGGACTAAATGCTCCAATGAAAAGACAGAGACTGGCAAACTGGATAAAGAGTCAAGACCCATCAGTCTGCTGTATTCAGGAGACCCATCTCACACGCAGAGACATACATAGGCTCAAAATAAAGGGATAGAGGAAGATCTACCAAGCAAATGGAGAACAAAAAAAAGCAGGGGTTGCAATACTAGTCTCTGATAAAACAGACTTTAAACCATCAAAGATCAAAAGAGACAAAGAAGGCCATTACATAATGGTAAAGGGATCAATTCAACAGGAAGAGCTAACTACCTAAATATATATGCACCCAATACAGGAGCACCCAGATTCATAAAGCAAGTCCTTGGAGACTTACAAAGAGACTTAGACTCCCATACAATAATAATGGGAGACTTCAACACTCCACTGTCAACATTAGACAGATCAACGAGACAGAAAGTTAACAAGGATATCCAGGAATTGAACTCATCTCTGCAGCAAGCAGACCTAATAGACACCTATACAACTCTCCACTCCAAATCAACAGAATATACATTCTTCTCAGCACCACATCGCACTTATTCCAAAATTGACCACATAGTTGGAAGTAAAGCACTCCTCAGCAAATGTACAAGAACAGAAATTGTAACAAACTGTCTCTCAGACCACAGTGCAATCAAACTAGAACTCAGGACTAAGAAACTCAATCAAAACCGCTCAACTACATGGAAACTGAACAACCTGCTCCTTAATGACTACTGGGTAGATAATGAAATGAAGGCAGAAATAAAGATGTTCTTTGAAACCAATGAGAACAAAGATACAACATACCAGAATCTCTGGGACACATTTAAAGCAGTGTCTACAGGGAAATTTATAGCACTAAATGCCCACAAGAGAAAGCAGGAAAGATCTAAAATTGACACTCTAACATCACAATTAAAAGAACTAGAGAAGCAAGAGCAAACGCATTCAAAAGCTAGCAGAAGGCAAGAAATAACTAAGATCAGAGCAGAACTGAAGGAGATAGAGACACAAAAAACCCTCCAAAAAATCAATGAATCCAGGAGTTGGTTTTTTGAAATGATCAACAAAATTGACAGACCACTAGCAAGACTAAAAAAGAAGAAAAGAGAGAAGAATCAAATAGATGCAATAAAAAATGATAAAGGGGATATCACCACCGGCCCCACAGAAATACCAACTACCATCAGAGAATACTATAAACACCTCTATGCAAATAAACTAGAAAATCTAGAAGAAATGGATAATTTCCTGGACACTTACACTCTTCCAAGACTAAACCAGGAAGAAGTTGAATCCCTGAATAGACCAATAGCAGGCTCTGAAATTGAGGCAATAATTAATAGCCAAACAACCAAAAGAAGTCCAGGACCAGATGGATTCACAGCTGAATTCTACCAGAGGTACAAGGAGGAGCTGGTACCATTCCTTCTGAAACTATTCCAATCAATAGAAAAAGAGGGAATCCTCCCTAACTCATTTTATGAGGCCAACATCATCCTGATACCAAAGCCTGGCAGAGACACAACAAAAAAAGAGAATTTTAGACCAATATCCTTAATGAACATCGATGCAAAAATCCTCAATAAAATACTGGCAAACCGGATTCAGCAGCACATCAAAAAGCTTATCCACCATGATCAAGTGGGCTTCATCCCTGGGATGCAAGGCTGGTTCAACATTCACAAATCAATAAACATAATCCAGCATATAAACAGAACCAAAGACAAGAACCACATGATTATCTCAATAGAGATGCAGAAAAGGCTTTTGACAAAATTCAACAGCCCTTCATGCTAAAAACGCTCGAGAAATTCGGTATTGATGGAACGTACCTCAAAATCATAAGAGCTATTTATGACAAACCCACAGCCAATATCATACTGAATGGGCAAAAACTGGAAAAATTCCCTTTGAAAACTGGCACAAGACAGGGATGCCCTCTCTCACCACTCCTATTCAACATAGTGTTGGAAGTTCTGGCTAGGGCAATCAGGCAAGAGAAAGAAATCAAGGGTATTCAGTTAGGAAAAGAAGAAGTCAAATTGTCCCTCTTTGCAGATGACATGATTGTATATTTAGAAAATCCCACTATCTCAGCCCAAAATCTCCTTAAGCTGATGAGCAACTTCAGCAAAGTCTCAGGATACAAAATTAATGTGCAAAAATCACAAGCATTCTTATACACCAGTAACAGACAAACAGAGAGCCAAATAAGGAATGAACTTCCATTCACAATTGCTTCAAAGAGAATAAAATACCTAGGAATCCAACTTACAAGGGATGTAAAGGACCTCTTCAAGGAGAACTACAAACCACTGCTCAATGAAATAAAAGAGGACACAAACAAATTGGAGAACATACCATGCTCCTGGATAGGAAGAATCAATATCGTGAAAATGGCCATACTGCCCAAGGTTATTTATAGATTCAATGCCATCCCCATCAAGCTACCAACGAGTTTCTTCACAGAATTGGAAAAAACTGCTTTAAAGTTCATATGGAACCAAAAAAGAGCCCGCATCTCCAAGAAAATCCTAAGTCAAAAGAACAAAGCTGGAGGCATCATGCTACCTGACTTCAAACTATACTACAAGGCTACAGTAACCAAAACAGCATGGTACTGGTACCAAAACAGAGATATAGACCAATGGAACAGAACAGAGTCCTCAGAAATAATACCACACATCTACAGCCATCTGATCTTTGACAAACCTGAGAGAAAGAAGAAATGGGGAAAGGATTCCCTATTTAATAACTGGTGCTGGGAAAATTGGCTAGCCATAAGTAGAAAGCTGAAACTGGATCCTTTCCTTACTCCTTATACCAAAATTAATTCAAGATGGATTAGAGACTTAAATGTTAGACCTAATACCATTAAAACCCTAGAGGAAAACCTATGTAGTACCATTCAGGACATAGGCATGGGCAAGGACTTCATGTCTAAAACACCAAAAGCAATGGCAGCAAAAGCCAAAATTGACAAATGGGATCTCATTAAACTAAAGAGCTTCTGCACAGCAAAAGAAACTACCATCAGAGTGAACAGGCAACCTACAGAATGGGAGAAAATTTTTGCAATCTACTCATCTGACAAAGGGCTAATATCCAGAACCTACAAAGAACTCAAACAAATTTACAAGAAAAAAAACAAACAACCCCATCAAAAAGTGGGCAAAGGATATGAACAGACATTTCTCAAAAGAAGACATTCATACAGCCAACAGACACATGAAAAAATGCTTATCACTGGCCATCAGAGAAATGCAGATCAAAACCACAATGAGATACCATCTCACACCAGTTAGAATGGCAATCATTAAAAAGTCAGGAAACAACAGGTGCTGGAGAGGATGTGAAGAAATAGGAACACTTTACACTGTTGGTGGGATTGTAAACTAGTTCAACCATTATGGAAAACAGTATGGCGATTCCTCAAGGATCTAGAACTAGATGTACCATATGACCCAGCCATCCCATTACTGGGGATATACCCAAAGGATTATAAATCATGCTGCTATAAAGACACATGCACACGTATGTTTATTGTGGCACTATTCACAATAGCAAAGACTTGGAGTCAACCCAAACGTCCATCAGTGACAGATTGGATTAAGAAAATGTGGCACATATACACCATGGAATACTATGCAGCCATAAAAAAGGATGAGTTTGTGTCCTTTGTAGGGACATGGATGCAGCTGGAAACCATCATTCTTAGCAAACTACCACAAGAACAGAAAACCAAACACCGCATGTTCTCACTCATAGGTGGGAACTGAACAATGAGATCACTTGAACTCGGGAAGGGGGACATCACACACCGGGGCCTATCATGGGGAGGGGGCAGGGGGGAGGGATTGCATTGGGAGTTATAGCTGATGTAAATGATGAGTTGATGGGTGTTGACGAGTTGATGGGTGCAGCACAGCAACATGGCACAAGTATACATACGTAACAAACCTGCACGTTATGCACATGTACCCTAGAACTTAAAGTATAATAATAATAAAAAATAAATAAATAAATAAATAAATAATCTTAGCAGCTATTTTTTTCCAAATAATATACAGAATCCCATTATATAAAATGGTAAGTTATGTATAAAAATTAATTATAAAATCATTAAATGCGGAATGAGGTCCTTGGGTAACTAAAATCTTAATTGTTAGGTAGAAAGTACTTTGCCTTTTCACTATCCTGAAAAATCTCCATGGGGTCATTGTGTTCCCAAAAGCATGATCTGAAAACCTGTTCCACCAACCCCAACATATATTTTTGATCACTTCAGTAATATCCTCTTGAGAGTAGGAACACTACCTCTTCTTCATGACTATAGGAAGTCTTCATCAACACTTTCTTGGCAGAGAAACAACAATAAATAAGCTAGTAAGGATCCTGAATAAAGAACTCCATGGTAGATTTCTACAAGATTTATGTGAATGAGGCATTCAATAATGCTGAAGGATATGAATTCAAGTAGCAATGGTTAATTTTTTTTATCTGGTCCTTACAGAATGCTCACAGTACAATGGACTAGGTAGCATATCAGATTAAAAATTGCCTGGTTCTTGTTCTCCAGAAGACTAGAAACCAATTTTGGTCTTTGATTAAAAACCTCAGAATCCTCAAGCGGACTCGCTTTCATTTGCTTTTTCTGTTTTACAGAGAAGCAATACAAAGCTTCCCTTTGCTGGGGGGGTCACCCTGAATGACCTAATTGAATGTCAGTAGCAGTGACTACCCAGAGAGGTTTCTATTTCAGTTGAATGAACTTCAGTGACTTTCTGGCTGCCTGAGGGCCAGACCTGAAACAGCAAAAGATCCTGTTTGTGTCTAGCTTCTGAGAATAGCTTACCTGAACCCTCAGTTTTGATCTAACATGGAGAGTACTCATTCCTGTCTATGAAGCTACAATGCCACCAAAAGCAGTGTTCGGTTTTACCTGCTGATTTCAAAACTTTGAAAGAAAAAGAAAAGAAAGATGTGCAGATAATTGCAACATATGTGTTCAGAAAACAAAGAAAATATTTTTTAAACTAATTATTCAGAGTGAAGAAAAATGAGTAGAGAAACAATTGCATTTGTAACCATTATATTCAAGGAGAATAAAGAGAAAATAATGTCTACTAGATTTAAGAATATATAAAGCAAAGGAAAATAAAGCAGTGAAATAAAGTGCAATGCCAACCAAAGCAGGAGTGCAGAAGTTTGGCCGACATTTTATATCTAGCAAGTGAGCTTTCCTAAATTTCTTTTCCTATGTGTTTTTATCAAATTCTTGCAATTAAGGACCAAGGCTACAACATGCTGTGAAAACAAGAGAAAGTAGTTAAGGATCAGAAGCTACTAATAATAACTGCATGGCAGGATAAGGGGTTTGGACAAAGTAGTCTATTTTATTACAGAATACTTTTCTAAAGGTATAAATTCATCCTTTTTATCATTTCATTGGAATAAAGAAAAAGTTGAAATATATTATTGGCTGATAATCTTTCATGATAAACATCTGTCCTTAATTGCTTAAAGAACAGTGGTCAGGAGGGGTGGCTCAGACCTGTAATCCCAGCACTCTGGGAGGCTGAGGCAGGCTGATAACGAAGTCAGGAGTTCGAGACCAGCCTGGTCAACATAGTGAAACCCTGTCTCTACTAAAAACACAAAGAATTACCCAGGCATTGTGGCAGACACCTGTAATCCCAGCTATTTGGGAGACTGAGGCAAGAAGAATCACTTGAACCTGGGAGGCGAGGTGGCAGTGAGCCGAGACGGTGCCACTGCACTCCAGCCTGGTGACAGTGCAATAAAATAGATAAATAAATAAAAATAAAAAAATAAAACCCACAGCTTAATTAAAAAAGAAACAGAAATATATGAGTGACAAAAATCAAAGGGTTTTATTTTTTAAGTGGATAAAATCACAAAATAAGTGTGAAGACATCCTCTAAATACTATAATCACTGAAGTGGTCTGCTTCTAATGTTCTCTCCTTAGTTTTTAAAGTGGCATGCAGTCATGCTATAGAAATCATGTCAGAAAAGGTGCCTGGCCTTTATTGAAGCCTCTCTTTCTGGCATCAAACATCAATTCACATATGTAAATACAGATGTCATGGATTGAGTTCTGCCATGAAATTCATATTTTGAAGTGCTAACTCCCAGCACCTTAGAATATGATCTTATTTGCAAGTAGCATCTTTGCAGATATATTTAAAGTAAAGTATTACTTGAGTAAGGTATATCTGGTGCCATTATAAAAAGTGGAGACTTGATCGCACACGCATACCGGGAGCCCACTATGTGAAGATCAGAGCTGCCACAAACCAAGGGGCTAGGAAAGAGGCATCGTACTAATTCTTCCCTCGTGCCTTCAGAGGGAGTGTGGCCCTGCCAACCCCGATCTTGGACTTCTACCCTCCAGAATTCTGAGACAACAAATTTCTGTTATTTAAATTGCTCAGTTTATTGTACTAAAAACTAATACAATGGGACTGTAAAAACTTGATTCGATTAATAAATTACTCTAGCTTGTTTACTGCCAGCCTCTCTCCCATGATAGGAAATTCATGAGAACTGATCAAGTACATTGTAAGGATAATCAGTCGCTCTTTACATCAAAACCTATAGGTGAGGAATTGTTCAATGATCAAAGCTCTCAAAATCAACTGATAAATCTTTAACTACTAAACAGATACATGTATTTTTTTCTTTTCTTAAAGAAAGATATACCAGTGGATGACAAATTTTGAGAGTCTAATAATTAAATGTTAAAAGCCCAACCAGTTTCTATAGTGCCTTTCCAGATCCTTAAGTAACAGCCACGATTGAAAGATTCTATG